>NW_026067937.1:566237-591145 GCF_014885135.2 Alexandromys fortis
AAAAAAAAAAAAAAAAAAAAAAAAAAAAAAAAAAAAAAAAAAAAAAACCACCATCCTGAGTGAGGTAACCTAAACCCAACCCAAAAAGATGAATATGGTATGTACTCGCACATAAGTGGATACTACCTATGGAAAAAAAATGAGCCTATAGTTCATGATCCTAGAGAACAAGGTAAACCCTAAGAAAACGATTGACCTGGAGCATTGAAATAGACAAGATTGCCTGACAAAATTGGGAGCATGGAGGTGGGGGGAGAAAGGGAGGAAGGCATAGGGGGGAGGGAGGAAGGACAGAGATGAGAGCTAGGAAAGTGATATTTTGATTGAGGGAGCCATTATGGAGCTAGCAAGAAACCTGTCTCTAGAGAATTTCCCAGGAATCCACAAGATGACCCCAGCTAAGACCCTAAGCAATAGAAGAGAGGGTGCCCGAACTGGCCTTGCCCTGTAGTCAGACTGATTTAGTATCTTAAATATCACCATAGAACCTTCATCCAGCAACTGATGGAAGAAACAGGGAGATACCCAAATTGGAACATTGGACTGAACTCCCAAAGTACAGTTGAACAGTGGGAGGAGTGAGAATATGAGCAAAGAGGTTAAGACCATGATGGGTTCACCCACTGAAACAATCTATCTGAGTTAATGGAAGCTCACCAACTCCAGCTGGACAGGGAAGGAACAAGCATAGGACAAAACTCGTCCCTCTTAATGTGGTTGACAGTTGCATGGCTGGGGCAGACTGAGGGGCCACTGTCAGTGGCACCAGGATTCATCCCTACTGCTTGTTCTGGCTTTTGGGGATCCTGTTCTTTTTGGATAGATACCTTGCTCAGTCTAGATGTAGTAGGGAGGGCATTGGACCGTCCCTGAAGCAATGTGCCTAACCCTTTCTGTGTAGTGGATGGGGGGGGGGTGTGCTTCGAGGTAAGTGGAGGGAATAGGAGGGGAGGGAGTAGGATCCTGGATTGCTATGTATAATTAAAAAAAAAGAACAACTTTAATTGTCATCATGGAACTGATGGAAGCAGATTCACAGCAAAGCACCAGGTTCAGCTCCCAAAGTCTAGTCAAAGAGAGGGAAGAGCTATAATTTGAGCAAACGGGTCGAGACCATGATGGGGATACCACTGAAACAGTTTACCTGAGCTGTTGGGAGCTCACTGACTACTGATGACAGTGGGGGAACCAGCATAAGACCAAACTAGGCCCTCTGAATATGGGTGACAGTTGTATTGCTGGGACAATCTGTGGGACCACTGGCAGTGCAGCCAGGATTTATTCCTAGTGCTTGAACTGGCTTTTTGGAGCCCATTCTCTTTGGAGCGATACTTTGCTCAGCCTAGATAAAGTAGTCCTGCCTCAAAGTGTTATACTTGATTTTGTTGACTTCATAGGGGAAGCCTTTCCCTCTCTGAAGAGTGGATGGGAGGTTGGGGTAGGGGAAAGGTAGAGGGAATGGGGGGAGGGAAGGAAGTGGGAACTGGGATTAGTATGTAAAATTTCAATTAAATAATAATAATAAAGAAATAGATATGATTATAGTTGGCATTGTTTTTGTTAAGCAGATATAATCATACTGATTATATTGTGGTTAAACCAATATAAGTATTCATTTATGGTCTAAAACCTTTTGCCAAATCCAAAATACAGCTAAAGAACTTTATGTTCACAAGTAAGATAGTGGATCTCTCCATAGTCAGAAGTTGGTGATTCATGATACTATTTGAATAGAAAACATGAAGGCAGTGAAGCTTTGTTTATATTTGTGATTCATGTTGATTAAATGTATGTGCTTATTTCCTGACTAGAATTTTATGTAACCTTTATTATGACTCATAAACTAGATGCAATACTGGGGCTTAATGTATGCTTGTTGGACAAATGAATTGATGAATTTATGCACATTTATAGAAAAGTAAAATGAAAATTTAGGGGAAATTGTAAATGCCTAGGTGTCAACTGGGAATCAGTTGTAAGGATACATAGAATATCAAAGAGATCGAGAAGCTTAAGGAAAGGTAAAGGCACAGAGCACATGAACAAAAGCCTCCTTAAACCAGGCTGTGGAGACAGCCCAATCAGACAATGCCACACAGGCCAGAGGACCAGGGTTCGATCCTTGGGTCCCATGTAAAAAGAAAGAACTAGAATGGTGGTATTCAATTTTAGTTCCTGTGCTCAAATTACGGGTAGAAGCAGGCAGATTCTGGTGGTTTTTCTGGCTAGTTATTCTAGCCTAATTGGTGAGCTGCAGACTCATAAGAGATTTTGTTTCAAAGCAAAAACAAAACCAAAAGCTCAGGATGAATGGCACCGAAGTAACAACATGGAGGTTGATCTTCAGCCTCCATACACATTCATTCAGACGTGCACGCACTCATGCAGGCACACACACACACATACACATCCTCAAATATACTGCTTGTCTGTATTTGCTCTGTGAATTTGAGTATGTAATTAATCTTCTCTGATCTGGGGGCAGGATGAAATATGGCCTATCAATGAGATGGTATCTAAGAATATTTTCTGTGAGAATTAGGTCCAGGCACACTTATCCACATTCCCTCCCCTTTTTATCCAAATCCAGGATAAGTCAGAGAGCAAACGAATGTACTGCCCAGAACTCCCGTTTGGCCTTTTACTAACCCGCACTTTGCCGAGCGGTGTGGTCTGTGATAGGCTGATCACTTCATTTCAACCTTTCTTCCCATAGGGATGACATGACTTTTAGGAAAAAGAAAAATAATCATCTTTTCCTGCACTGGGACATGTAAAGTATATCTTTCCACAGAAATAAACTTACTGCTAAAATGTCAATTGATACTTTAAGTAACAAACTGAGTTGCCATAGTAATACCATGCTTATTAGGATGAAGTTAGAAAAAAACATGATTTACATTAATGGCATATGCCCTTATTTATTTCTGAAATCATCTTTTATTAGCAATGTTTAAGGCAAAGGGAGATTTTTAGAAATAAATAATACTTTTATCAAGAAATAATTGTTGCCATCAAACATTAATGCAAATCCTACAGTAGTGAAGAAATTTTTTATCACTGTATTGTTGTGTGTTTCCCACTGGAGAATGAGGGGGAGGGGGTCGGAGGGTAATGGGAGGATGGGAAGAGGTGGAAATTTTTAATAAATAAATAAAAAGAAAAATATTCTTTATACTAACAGTGACCTAGAAATAAAGTATTTGGTTGTTTCATTATCATGTGGATTAAAAATATGGTATGGGTAAACCCACAGTCAAATTTTGATGTTATGCTAACATGTCATGGCTGTTGTGCTCATATCTATGATTAAACATTGCTATTTTGTCATTTGTAATTTGTTGAATTAAAACCATTACATACCATATTAGTTAATTTCATAATGTTTTTGATACTGAACTAACAAATAGCATTTCATGAATATACTTAGTTTTCCTATACAAGAAGTCCAGCTTTGAAGAGAATAAAATCTGGTGCAGGACATGACCTTAAATCTTCTTGCTTCTTAGAAAGAAAATAGAGCTTGAGACTTGAAAGACAGCTCAGTGCTCTTGCAGAAGATCCAAGTTCAGATCCCAGAAACCACATGGGGAAGAACACTATTGCCTGTAACTCTAGTTCCAGGTGATCTACTATATTCTTCTGCCCTCCATAGGCACCTGCACACATGGCATACTCTTACATAGACATATGCACACATATTGAATAATCGCTAGTCTCTATCAGTAGTACTAAATAAGAAGAGATGTTCTAATACCAGCTGACCCAGACCAAGCACTAATTTAATGGTGATAATAATAATGAAAAGTAATACTAATGTTTATTATCACATACTAGCTACTATCTAAAATTATTTTTATAAATAATTACAACAACTCACACGGCCTGTGTGATGTTCCTATTTGCAGACCTCAGCTGCCCATAGTGAGATCATGTTGTCATCAGAATTAACCTGGTAGAAATTGGAGATTAGATGAGATTTTGGAGAAGTTTAAAAAGAACCTCGCTGACTAAAGCCAATTTTACCCAGGATCATTCTGTTTCACAGATTTTAATTAACAGTTTGAAATTTGTAATATTACTTGAATTTCAGACTGGTGAAAATTGAACACTGTATTAAAGGATCCCAGGCAAAAGGACACGAGTTGCGTCACAGAGACTTATTAAATGTGATGGAAACTCAACAGATGAATGCCGGCAAACAGGTGCAAGAGCTCAATTAATTTTTAAACCCTACGACTCAGGAGGATTGCAATGCATCGTGTTGACAGCCCCAGCACGTTGCTAATTTCATCCATGAGCTTAAAAATCTCAATACATTAGAGCATGTGAATGTATTAAATTTTAAAAAGTACTAGTACTTTTTAAAAAAAGACTAGTACTAGGGTATCCTAAAACCGAAAATGTTAATTTTTCTATAGGACTTGAAATCATTTCTCTGGTGAAAAGATGGGTTTGTTTTTATTACTGAACTTAGACTGCTTTTATGTACAAATTTAATTCCATTATTTATGTGTAATATAGACTGTTGTTACTAAACATGACTTTGTAAATCAGAAAAAACTAGCAATTCACAAACAGTTTCCAGCGTCTTCATTGACATGTGAAAGACGTTTGCAATCCGTGCAGTGATAGTATTAAGTGGTAAGGGAATGCTGAAGTCTTTTGGGAGTCTTTTTGGATGGTATGGTTGAAAATGGTAAATTGGGAACTAAAAGTAGGTTCTGGGACCACTTGAGACTGTGATGGAGATGGTTGGGAGGCATCTCCACAAAATTCTACACACATGAACTCTTAAGGGACTATTTGAGAATTTGATGGAGATGGGGAACTTCACCACATAACCTTGCACACATAAACAGCCTTAGAAAGAGATGAGTCAGAGAAGTTTTACCTCTAAAGTACCATTTCCTGTGTATCACTATCTTTGAGTCAGACTGGTAAGATACCTTTTTTCCAGTAGGTTTTCCTCCTTGTGCTTATTGTTCACCAGTCTGTGTGTCTGGGATTGTGGAATAAGAGTTAGTTCCCAGGCCTTTTACAACCAAGTTTGAGTGAAATGTATACTGCAAAGTACTGAGTTGAAGTAGGTGGTGAAAATTAGGGCATATTGGTGAGTGTTAAGGGTATGTAGATGGAAACTTCAAGAAAGAAAAGGCATCTAAAGAGGCTAGAGAAGAAAGCCAAGTATGCCACCTTCTTACTGTTAAATCATGTGTTTATGATAAATGTGTAACAACAAATGTTTGAAAAATATTTTATTTTATGTCATGATTTCTGAAGAAACTTTAAAGAAAATAAAATCAGCAGGGCTTAATTCCTCAAGATTTTTCCAGAAAAAAATATACTTTATTCTACTTTGTATATAAGCTTACTCCTCCCAATGTTTGCTTAGCTGGAGCATATTTAGCAATCCTTTTAAAACATAGAAACAACTGTAACACAACTCCTTCCTAACAGGTGACTTGGGTGCATTTTGATTCTTAATCAAATATGTGTAATCTGCACCTATCCAAAAGTCGAGATAATGGCACCAGTCACAACTGTTGCTTTTATAAACCCACTATCAAGGAAGCAAATGAAAGGGGGAGACAAATGTCCAGTCTAATAACCTGAGCTAACAATAAGTTATTTTCAGTAGAATGAAAAGGACAAAAGCCAAGGGTATTAATTTCCATTCCCAGGTTATGAGACCAGGGAGGTTGCTGCTTTCACCAGATGCACAGTCTCTAGGGTTGACAATGCACATCTTCCCCAGGGACATGAAGAGAGAAAGCCAAACTCTTGCAACTTGATGCGAAGAGATTTGACATCCATTAAAACATCTCTCAGTAACAAGCTATTCAGGTTTAGAGTAAAGATTCTATACTTGGTCTTTCTCAGAAAATGAGATTGTTGCATAAAACACCCGACGTGGAATCAGAGCCTGTGTAAGCCACTCTGAACCTGGTGCCATCATTCTAGCTTCCTTTCCTCCTAATCAGGAAAGAGGAGATGAGGAGATTTGCTGAGCATACCATCTTAAAATTGCTGCCTTATTTTGAGTGCATTTAAGCCAAAGATGATCCTAAGGACACTGAATTATATGCACAATGCTATGGTGAAGTTTCACAACAAGAACAACAAGTATCACTGATCTGGACTGCCCCAAGTGTACGATAAATTGCTCAAAAATGTTAATTTTCTTCTAGAGTGTTTAGTTGTGCTATTTATTACCAAAAAGGGAGATCAGTGGTGTTTTAAGGTCATGGGTTTCATCCACATATAATACCTGCAAATTTTGGAGGCAACATTTGACCCCTTGATTTTTCTTTATTTGTTTTTTGTTTCATTTGGTATTGTTTAGCTTTAATCAAATATAAGGATATCTGCTTCTTGCCTCTCATAATTTGGGTAAGGATTTATTGACATAATTAAAGCAGATAAACATGATTAACAGAAAGTCTGCTTTCAGCATTTCTCAAGTGTATTACCTGTAAAATAAATTATACGGAGTAATTAGTTTTTGAAAATAAAAGCAGCTGGAGAGATGGCTCAGTGGATTAAGTGTTTTCCATGAAAACCAAGGAATGGAGTTTGGCTCCCCAGCATCCACATAAAAGCCAGGTGTGTGCAGCCTGGAGGCAGAGACAGAATTTGGGCCAATATGGCTAGCAAGACTAGCCTAAATTGGAGATTTCTGTATTCAGCAAGATACTCTGCTTTAATATAGAGAGTGAAAAGTCATTGAGGAAGACAATATCAGATTTTCCATTTAATGCCCATATTAATTAATGTGCATGCACAAACTCATACTCATATATGTGTGAACACACATGTACACCACACAAAACCTTGAGAAACATTGAGGAAGATCTTTAAATAGTTATATTTAGGACTTTACCATGGTCATTGTGGCTTAGCAGAGGAGTGTGGCATCTTGCATTTTTTTATACCTCTGTGATAGAAGCATTCTGTTGTTTGGTTGGGATTTGAGGATGTTACGTTTTACTATGCCACTTTCCTGGAAATGTCAGTTTAGAAAATATAATATAGACAACCAGAAATCTTCCTTTTCTTTTTGCTACTGTGTCTTTGACAGTCATTATAACATCGCTTTTCATTCTTATTAAAGGGTTTCAATTCCTTCAGGTCAATGATGACATATGTTTAAGTGTTTTAATCCTCAGTATTTAGCCTATTAAAGATTTTAAATATTGACTAAGTGAATGAATGGTGTATTGTTAAGCATATGCATTTGTTGGGTTTTTGCAGGATATTTTTGTGATAATGTGAACTATAATTGTTTTAGTCTAGAAATCTACTGGTAACTTTAGATGCACTAAATAGTCAGACCAAATAAATGGTCCAGTAGAGCAAGACTGCGGAAACAAAGAGTGGATTAAAATGACTCACAATATATTTTATTGTTGTGAAACTATGCTTAAGAAATAAGATACCTGTGTAGAAAGATATCGTATGAAAGCTACAGAAATAAAAAGGCAGAAACAGAAAAAATGTAATAAAAAAATAAAATAAAAATGTTGTACTCTTAAAATGATAGAATACAAGTTGTATAATTTACAATGCAAGAGAAGTTTGGAATTTTAATTATGGAAAATAATCTGGCAAGATGGTTGAAACATAATCTGGATGGTATATGTTAATGAGGCTCAGGTGCTTATTCATAGCACCAGTTATAAATAGTCATCATCAAATCAAAAACAATAAATTCTAAATCCTCATTGTTTAAATATATAAGCAATACTCTGTAAATTTGAGGGTGTACCATTAATTTATGCATTAGAAACATTTTGAATACTGACCTACTCCTCACTTGTTAGTGTAGAATGTTTGGCAAATCTTTTTGTAATTGTTTTTATTTGAGCTATATATTTTTTCTCCCCTCCTCTCCCTTCCTCTCCCCTTCTACCGTCTCCCATGATCCCCATGCTCACAATTTACTCAGGAGATCTTGTCTTTTTCTACTTCCCATGTAGACTAGATCCATGTATGTCTCTTTTAGGGTCTTCCTTGTTATCTAGGTTCTCTGGGGTTGTGAATTGTAGGCTAGCTTTTCTTGTTTTATGGCTAAAAGCCACTTATGAGTGAGTACATATTATAATTGTCTTTCTGGGTCTGAGTTACCTCACTCAATATGATGTTTTCTAGATTCATCTGTTTATCAGCAAATTTCAAGATGTCATTTATTTTTTTTTCCTACTATGTAGTACTTCATTGTGTAAATGTACCACATTGTCCTTATCCATTTTTTTTATTGAGGGGCATTTCAGTTGTTTCCAGATTCTGGCTATGATAAATAATGCTACTATGAACATAGTGGAGCTCATGTGCTTGTAAAATGATTGAGCATCCTTTGGGTATATACCCAAAAGTTGTATTGCTGGATCTTGAAGTGAGTTGTTTCCTAATTTTCTGAAAATTGCCATACTGATATCCAAAGGTGCTATAGCAGTTTGCACTCCCACCAGCAGTGAAGGAGTGGTCCTCTTACCCCATATCCTCTCCAAAATAAGCTGTCATCTGTGTTTTTGATCTTGGCCATTCTGACAGGTATAAGATGGAATCTCAGAATTTTTTTGATTTGCTTTTCTCTGATGGCAAAGGATGGTAAACATTTTCTTAAGTGTCTTTCAGCCATTTTAGATTCATCTATTGAGAGTTCTCTGTTTATGTCTGTACCCTCTTCTTTATTGGATTATTTGTTGGTTTGATGACCAATTTCTTGAGTTATTTTTATATTTTGGAGGTTAGCACTCTGTTTGATGTGGGGTTGGTGAAGATCTTTTCCCATTCTGTAGGCTGCTGTTTTGTCTTGTTGACAATGTACTTTGCTTTTCAGAAGCTTCTCAGTTTTAGGAGGTCCCATTTATTAATTGTTGCTCCCAGAGCCAATGCATTCAAGTGTACTTTCTCTTCTATGAGGTTCAGTGTGGTTGGTTTTATTATGAGATCTTTGATCCATTTGGACTTGAGTTTTGTGCATGGTGATAGATATGGATCTATTTTTATTCTTTGACATGTTGATATCCAGTTATGCCAGCACCATTTGTTGAATATACCTTATTTTTTCCATCTTATAATTTCTTGCTTTTTTGTCAAAAATCAGGTGTTCGTACGTTTGTAGACTGATATCTGGGCCTTCAATTTGGTTTCTGTCTGTTTTTATGGTGTTTGGCAAATCTTTAATATTTAAAGTTCCCCTTCCCTACCCACTCTGTTTTACACCTGACAATAAGAGAGAAGTAAATTTGTGAATGGTATCCACCAGGGAATTTTTTTCTAAATGTACACTAAATACTACTTAAATGCTTTTAATATTTCATTTTCACAAAAATACAGTGTTCCAGAGTTATCAATGTGACATCTTACAACTGAAAGACATACTCAGAAACTAAGTGTATACCTCACACCCACAGCCATAAAGAGGTTAGGACCATTTTTGTTACCCAATGCTGTCTTGCTATATGTGTGACCATTCATTTGCTTTTGTTGTAAGGAACTGCTTATTTGTCCCAGTCGCCCAGAACCAAAATAATCACACAGAAACTGTATTAATTAAATCACTGCTTGGCCCATTAGCTCTAGCTTCTTATTGGCTAACTCTTACATCTTAATTTAACTCATTTCTATTGATCTGTATGTCACCATGAGGTTGTGTCCTACCAGCAAAGTTCTAGCAAAACTATTTCCGGCTGCATAGCGTCTCTCTGACTCCACCTTCTTCCTCCCAGCATTCTGTGTAGTTTTCCCCACCTAGTTCTTTTCCCCTATAGCTCTGCTATAGGCCCAAAGTAGTTCCTTTATTCATTGACCAATCAAAGCAACATATAGACAGAAGGACCTCCCACATCATGCTTTTCCTTAGTAAGATGTGATTTTGTAAATGGTGTACTTATAGATGTTTAATCATGACTTAGATGACAACAGCTATTAAACTATAATGACAACATGTAAAATACCAACAGAAATACTATGTTCTTGGATTAATTTAATATTAAGATAATGTTAATTATTATTCAAACTAGCCTATAAAGTTGCTGTAATTCTTATTATACTACTACTTTCTGTATATGCCTAATTATTTATTTAATTTGGAATTATAAATGCAAGAGAAATATCCAACACAGCTTTGAAAAGATGGTTATTATGGACTAGTATGGTTACCAGGAAGTTACCCCAAATGACAAAATCTAGCATAAGGAGCCAATAATCATTATTTAAAATAGTTTTATATTGGTACAAAACTAGAGAAATGCATTAATGTAAAACAATTGAGAATGTTGGAATCCTTTCATATGTATCTTGAAATACAGTATTTCATCAGAATCACGGTGTGGTAAGTCAATAAAGGAAATGTAGCATTTATAAAATAGGAGTGCTGGACCTCACACTATAATGAAAGTTATTTTTCATGTGCATCAAATACTTATGCATACAAACAAACCCAGAAATATATCAAAAATAAAGCTTATAATGTTGGAGCAGAGGAACCTTTCTTCATTGTGATATAATCTAATACATTAGTAGATAAATGGAGAAAAGTGGGGAGGGGATGACTAGATGACTCAGTGGATGAGAGCACTCGCTTTGCAAGCTTGAGAACTTGAATTTGAATCCCAGCGACCATGTAAAAAGCCAGGTCTGGTTAGCCCCCCGTTATTGTGGAGCAGGGACAGTAGACATGGACATTACCTGGCAAGCCAGCCTAGTCCAGATGTGGGCTTCTGGTTTTGAGAAATTGCCTTGAGACACATAAGACAGAGAGCTAAAGGGGAAAGCATTGCATGTCCTGTAGCTTCCTCCCGCACAGACACTCATACCTGCATATACATGTACAGTGCTGCCGCCCTGCCTCCACCCCATCACACACACATAATTCATCACACACACATAATTCATCACATATAGAATTTTCTGGGCTGGCATTCAGTCCACATACCACAAAAACCTTAATTTCTGTATAGCAGAAAAAAATCTATAAAATTTAGGTCTTAATCTAAAAATTTGATTTATATATGATAGAGCAAGGGTTACTATTATTATTTAATAAACAAGTCTCCCAAATCAATAAAGGTAAAAAGCAACATCACATTAAGAACATGAGCATAAGATTTATTCAAGCAATTTACAGCCGGAATCAAATGGCTATTAGATTTGAAAAGATGCCCAAACCTACTAATTGCCAATGAATGCAAATTAAAACAACAGTCCACTATCATTAGCCTACTATTAGACTAGTCAGGACTAAACAGTTATTATTCCTCATACTGGCAAGGATGTGGGGATATTGACTCTATAATATACTATTGATGGAAGTAAATTGGTGCAATCTACTTAGAGGGTAAATTTAGAAGTATTGATCCAAATTTAAATGGGCAAAAATACCCTTTGACCTAAATAATTCCAGTTCTGTGGACATTTAAAGTTATCATACAGGGTAAGCACTTTGTTCAGATTCTGAGTTCCAATATACTCTGTAGGCTTTTAGTGTTGTACAGAAATCTAAACTGTGCAGTTTACTTATTTGTTACAGGCCAATTGAAATAAAAAAAATTGAAAATATTTTACATGTTCCTGTTACGGTGGCAATATGAACTTGACCTGATAAAGCCACCTTTATCTTATCTACAATTGTATTCTGAGCTATCTGGGATGTGATTAGCAATATAAATACTTGATAAGTGAAAGAACAAAATGAATTATAGAGCAGCTGAAGTTACTTTTCAAAATAAGGTAAGTAAACCATGTGATACATTAGTTTGCAGTTCATTCTCTTATATATACTTATGTATATGCATAAGTATATATTTATACATCAAGACACAAAGAAGAATGCTTTTTGGTTGACTCTTGGGAAGAATTTTTAAAGTAACTATATTGGCAATTTATTTCATATGCAACAGCATTTTTGTTGGCTTTTGCATTTTAAACTGTGGCTATGTTCATGCAGTTTAAATTGCTTAAGATCTTAAAGGATTTTTAATGTAAATTTCTAATTTTATTTTTCAAAAGAAATATGTAAACATTATGTTCAATTTGCATGTTGACAATGTATCATCCATATAGTAAGGGTTTGCAAGTTTGCATTTCTGGAAATAAAAATTAGCTGCAGGTGCTCCGTTTTGTGTGCAAATGCTTGACGGATTAAGACAAGTCCAATAATTATCCAATATAATTAGATCCATGCAATCATTTGTGTTGAGACATTGAAATTGCTACCAAATTTGAGGCCTCAATTGCCCCATTAACATCATAATTTAGTGTCCACAATCACATTTGATACAATGGTCTGGACCTCTACCATAGGTTTTTTTTTTTTACTATTATTATATTTTTATTTTTTAAATTGAGCTATATGCTTTTCTCCCCTTCCCTTCTACCCTCTATCATGATCCCCATTCTCACAATTTACTCGGGAGATCTTGTCTTTTTCTAAATCCCATGTAGATTAGATCCATGTATGTCTTTGTTAGGATTCTCATCGTTGACTGGGTTCTCTGGGATTGTGAACTGTAGACTAGTTTTCTTTGCCTTATGTCTAAAACCCACTTCTGAGTGAGTACATATTATATTTGTCTTTATTGGTCTGGGTTACCTCACTCAATATGATGTTTTCTAGCTCCATCCATTTTCCTGCAAATTTCAAGATGTCATTTTTTTTCCTACTATGTAGTACTTCATTGTGTAAATGTACCACATTGTCCTTATCCATTTTTCGATTGAGAGGTATTTAGGTTGTTTCCGGGTTCTGGCTATGACGAATAATGCTACTATGAACAAAGTGGAGCTCATGTGCTTATAAAATGATTGAGCATCCTTTGGGTATATACCCAAAAGTTGTATTGCTGGATCTTGAAGTGGGTTGTTTCCTAATTTTCTGAAAATTGCCATACTGATATCCAAAAGTGCTATAGCAGTTTGCACTCCCACCAGCAGTGAAGGAGTGGTCCTCTTACCCCATATCCTCTCCAAAATAAGCTGTCATCAGTGTTTTTGATCTTGGCCATTCTGACAGGTGTAAGGTGGAATTTCAGAGTTGTTTCTCTGATGGCTAAGGATGTTGAGTGGTTGGTTTTGAGAGACAGAATATGAAGTTGGGAATGTAGGGATTGCATGGAGAAGATCTGGGAGTAGTTTGGAGAGAGGAAAATTATGACAAATATATAGTATGAAAAAGAAGTAAATTTAAAAAATAGCTTTGTCTCTTGACCTGAAAGAAATATCAGGCTCTTTTAAGGTACGAGCTCTATGTAATGAACCGCTGAAACTGACTCGTTAGGTCTAGAGTAGAGCTAGTTATCTCGTTTTTGTCTAAGGTATGCTGGGCTTCAGGAGGAAACAGGAAACAGCTCTTGCTGTCAAGAAAATCAGAGACAGGGCTGGAGAGATGGCTTAGTGGTTGGGAGCATTGCCTGCTCTTCCAAAGGTCCTGAGTTCAGTTCCCGGCAACCATATGGTGGGTCTGGTGCCCTCTTCTGGCCTGCGGACATACACACAGACAGGATATTGTATCCATAATAAATAAATAAATAAATAAATATTTTTTAAAAAAAGAAAATCAGAGACAAATCTCTGAGTTTGGTAATATGGGGTAATTGTGATGAGTTCTACCTGGGTTAAGCACACCTTTTCCCGCATAAAACTAATATGTATTGTCCTATGTCAGCCAAATCTGTTAATAAAACACAAAAAAGATAATTTTCTCCCTTTATAAAACCAAACCACCCAAATTGTGGTTGAGACCATATTTTCTGTCTTGGCTATTTTATTCCATAATTGAATAAATTAGGTATACTAGACTCCATAATCAAATTCAGGAAATGGAAGAACAGACAAATTCTATCTCTGATTTTAAAGAAAAGCCTGTGGGAGATTAGGATGAGGTGACAGGTTACAAAACTGAGCTCCTTAGAGGCTGGGACCATGTCTCACTTTCATTAATATTTTCTTACTTAATGTCCTAATCCAGAGCCCAACATCTGAGAAGGTAGTGAATCTGGTGTGGTTTTGAATCTTTTCCCCCCAATGACTTGTAAATAGATGTTTCTATCTAATCTATGATAGTCATGAAGACTCCATCCTAGCACTCTTGACCAGTGACTGCAACAAGGAAATCCATTTAGGGATTCTCACGATGACAGTATGCTTACTTGTCTCTCAGCTTAATAACTGGGGGGGAAAAAAAGCCTTGATGAATCCTTCATGTTTGGTAGACCTTTTCATTTGTATTTTTTATTTGTATTCTTGCTAGTTGGTGCTTTGTTCTTATTGCTTTTGCACTTTCTTATGGATACCTTATATTCTTCGTGTGTTTTGTGCATGTGTGCGTGCACATGCGTTTATAAGTAAAATTTAGAGATCTATGTTAAGTGTCGCCCTCAGTTGCTTTTCCTGCTTTTTTGAAATAGGGCTTCTTCAGTGAAGCTGAAGCACATCAATTTGACTTAGCTGTCTGGCCAGTGAAGCCCTAGTGTTCAACTGTCTCTAGCCCCAAAATTACTGGGGCAACAGACGTGTTGCTATGCCAGGCTTTTACTGGACACTCGGGGTCTGAACCCAGGTCTCATACTTGCACAGCAAAGATTATATTGACTAAGCCATTTTTCCAATCCCCCTTTTATTCCTTTTTAGTTTTATTTTACAAAATCTGAATTATCTTTCTTCCTTCTTGTAAGCTATAAAAATAAAGCACTGATATTAATGAAAAGAAATCTTGGAAATTACTTTATCCAAAACAGAGGAGGATGTGTGACTGATATTCTTAGCAACATTGAAATGCTTCACAAAGCCCGACATTTCTTGTTCTCTGAAGATAGGACAGGAAAGTTACTGGACCATATTTAAAAATCCTCTCTAGGAAATCCGTTGAATATAGTCCACATGAGAATTCCATAAACAATAGTAACAAAGCTCCAGAATGAAAGTGTAATAGTTTAATAATAGCTTGTTATTCTTTGACCTAGATATAATTGAAAGATTTCATGTTCATTTTCTGTCACTACATAGCATTGCAAAGGTCAAATGGGACCCTCCTGAAGAAAAGCATGTCTCATTACAGGGATCTTAAGTTGTGGTCTCCAGGTTTCTATATGGTATGGATATGTCTAATGTGAATATAGATTATATAAACTTGAAATTGTACTATATAGTACATTAACGTAATTTTACTTTATGTTACAACTTTGAAATAAAAATAAATTTGTTTAAAAAATAAAATTGGCCAAGATCCTCATAGTGTACAGCTAACTTACTATCAGAATTATAAACTCTCTATTATGAGGCCATAGGAAAGTGCCATTTTTTTTCTGTTTCTAGGATTACTCCAGATATCAATTGATTATTTTTATTATTTTGTTATAAAAAAGCCTTTTTTTCAAAAACATATTCATTGACAGTAGTCTGCAAACACACATTGTGCTCTCCACTTTTCTTTATTTTGTGAACTTAGATAAGATAAAGCCATTTATGAATAATTCAGTACTATGTTTAAAATTATATCCTGAAATGAATATCTTTAAAATAAAAATTCTGTTATAAAGTATCAAGTTAAGTGATTGCCACGAATAACTTGCTCTTAATTTCTATAAAATTGTAAATATAATGGTAAATTTAAATCATTTTAAAGCACCCTGTAATATTTGTTTTGAAACTGAATTTTACATGGTATTTCTCTTTTGAATGTGGTGTTGAGTTCTGTAAAGTCTAAAGTAGCTAAGAATCCAGTCTTGTTCAAGCTTCCTCTAAATCTGAGCCTCAAATAATGACTCACTAAATTTTGTTTAGGTCCTTAGAATTCTGTGAAACTCGTTTCTCAGTGATCCAAACTATTTTTCATAAAAACGTGAGGCATCAGTTAACAGATGAAAAGAAATTGACCTAGCTTTTCTCTTTTAGCAGTGACATCTTGTTTCTGAGAGTCCCGTCAGGTTGGAGGATAAATTTCTAGACTCTAACCTTTTCTAGCATGTAGGTTTCCAGGGATCAGAGTGAGCTTGTCATGATTGTTTATTTAGATACCCAGGTTCTTCATACTTTTGTAAGTGACATCTTGTTTCTGAGAGTCCCATCAGGTTGGAGGATAAATTTCTAGACTCTAACCTTTTCTAGCATGTAGGTTTCCAGGGATCAGAGTGAGCTTGTCATGATTGTTTATTTAGATACCCAGGTTCTTCATACTTTTGTATGTTACTTCTCTCTTGTATAATGAAGTTCACAGAGAAAATTAATATACAACACTGACTGTCCTGATACTGTGTAAACATTATAAAATGTGAGATAAGCATACATATCCTTGTGTGATTTACTTTTTTTCAAGAAGCATATGTAAGGTATTAAAATACTAGGATTTCATTCATTCTTGTAGATGTTCATTCATAAGAAATCTAGAATGAAAATATAATTTCTTTGGAATATTTACTAATAACCTGCTCGTAAAGGTAAAATTCTTGTGTAAACTCATTGGCATTTCTAAGGTATAATTATATTATCTTTTCCAATGCAAGCTTGTATGAAACATCATTTTTGCTCATCCCAGTCCTTAAGCTGTGCAGAGCAAGTCTGTCTTATGTGCATGTTGCAGAGTGTTATGGAGACAGTAGCTTCTGTTATTCTGCACTTTGCTTCTTTTGTGTTCAGATTCAAATATCATTAGATTGGTGATTTGATGTGGATTTTTCTGTGGATTTTTATTACATTTCAAAGCAAAACTTTTTAATTTTCATAAACTCACAATTTACCATACTCTTCCTTTTATCATTCATGTTGTATATACTTTAAACAGTATTTATTTTCCCCAATACAAGTGTTGCGTTCTGGGGGGAAAGGTATCCTGGCAGTCGAGAGCCAAGGAATACCACAAAGTTACATTGCATAACAAACCTCACAGAAGAAATTTTTTGGGAAAGACACAAGAGGGTGGCTACCTCTGCTTAGGAGCCTCTGCCTTCCCATTCTTTTCTCTCATACACTGGGCACTCTTCTCCTTTCCCCAAAAAAGTTCAGTTTATTTTGCCCAAGAAGTCTTTGGAGTGGGGCCTGCCATGGCCTGTGGTCAACCTACTAGGGATCCGATTTAAAACTCTTCCTCTTCCAACAGCTATCACAGGCCAATGGCTTCTCAACAAGGGGTGGGACTTGGTGCTCACCTGGCCACCTCTTTGCTGGGAGTTTGTTTGACCTAAACTTGCATATGTCCTCTGCATGCTTATATAATCACTGTAAGTGCTCTTCCTGTTGTGTTGGGAAAACACTGTCTCCTTGAAGTCATCTGCCACTGCCAACTCCAGCTCTTAAATTTCTGCCCCTTCTTCCAGGAAGAATCTTGTGCCTTGAGGGGTAGATTGTGGTACATAGGTCCTATTTATGGCTGAGCATTCCCCAGTCTATTCTCCTCTGTGCATTGACTTATTGAGGATCTGTTATTTTCTTTGCTGCTTTTATGATTTTTCTTACTGTCTTTAGCTTGTAGCAGTTCAGTTATGATGCACCTAGATATGGTTTTATTTTATTTTCAGCACATTATACTTTTTATTACTATAAGCTAATGGTTTTTGCAAAGTTGTGAAATTTTGTAATAATATCTTCAAAATATTGTCTACTCCTTCTATTTCTTCCTCTTTGATTATAGTTGTTGAGCTATAAAAGTTAGTTATGCTATATGGTTTTAAACCATAAAGAAAATTAAAATAAGAGGAAATTATTACTGAAATATCACTTTCTCAGAAAATTTAGTTTTTTAAAAGTGCACACTATATGACATTTACATAGCAAATGTTAATGTTGCTTGTCTTTTTTCCTTATTCTTAAAAAATCTCTCTAGGTGCCTTTCCTACCTCAGCTGTCTATGCAAGAAAGGACTTGCTACAAAGATCTACCCACATTGCTACCAAGACGTTCCAAGCTCTTCGCATCTTTGTGAACAATGAGCTCAATGAACTCTATACGGGACTGAAAACAGCACAGAAATTTCTGAAAACTGGTGGTCGTCTTGTTGCGCTTTCCTTCCATTCTTTAGAAGATCGCATTGTCAAACGATTTTTGCTTGGGATAAGTATGACAGAAAGATTTAACCTCAGCATCAGACAGAAGGTAAGGCAAACTGCACGGCTGGATTCAGATCATGAGAGTGAGGGGAGCAGCTCTGGAAGAGCTCCTCTGATGTGGGATCTGATTCACAAGAAGGTGCTTACCCCAGAAGATGAAGATGTCCAAGATAACCCCAGAGGGCGCTCAGCCAAGCTCAGGGCGGCTATCAAATTATGAGGATCTTATCATCAAAGTTTCCTTCTATACTTCTAATATTTTTCTAATTGAAAACCTTGTTTCTGAACAGTTTAATGCAATGTAAAGTATGGGGCAGCCTGGAAATTAGTGGTATTTAGTATTTTTATCTCTAAGGATAATAAAGGAAGTTTTAACATGACATAAAACTTTCACTCAGAGAGCAGAGAGTCTCAAAACTGTAAGCACTTGTTGATCTCTGCATTGCATTTGAATTATAAAATTCAATTCTTTCTTTAATGAGGAAATGGAAAGACTATGACATTGTATTAATTTAGGTTTGTAAACTCAAGCTGTCAAAAGAAAGATAATCATATTTGTATGATGGAGGAAGGACATTGGTTAATTATAATAAAGAAACTGCCTTGGCCCATTTTATTGGTTAGAACATAGGTGGGTGGAGTAAACAGAAGAGAATGCTGGGAGAAAGAAGCTGAATAAGGAGTCGCCATGGTTCTCCCACTCCAGACAGACGCAGATTAAGATTCTCCCTGGTAAAGCCACCTCATGGGCTACACAGAATATTAGAAATGGGTTAGAACAATATGTAATAGCTAACCAATAAGAGGCTGGAACTAGCTGGGCCAGGCAGTGTTTAGAATACAGTTTCCGTGTAATTATTTCGAGCATAAGCTAGCCATGTGGGCGGCGGGGTGCCGGGGACGCAGCCCCGCCGCTCTTATTTCAACATTTGTATGCTCTAAATTCCAAATTGAGTTATTTACATTTCCAACAGACTTTCTATGTCTCAAATAATTATGATGATTATGGAACAAATTATAGTTTCTCCTACTATAACTTTTTCATATGTAAACTTTTTACTATTATTATTTAAAATCTGCCACACTGATGATTTTCACTAGCAAAGTCATAGCTCATTGCTTTGGTGGCATTTCTCAGTATGATCCAGGTTTCATGTATTTCAGAGTAATCACATAGAATTTCCCTAACAGCCCGCATGGAAAATGTGAAGCCCAGAACTTCTATTTGATGCCAAGTGTATCAGTTGCTGTAATGTATAATACCTGTAGTGAGCAATGTAATCTCTCATTTGCATCTTGTGTTTTTTTTTAAATTTTAGACATCATGCAAAGTAGTAAGTTTCTTTTTTATGGCGTTTCCATGAAAATAAAGCATTGTATTGATTATTCTCACCCCCAATACTCTTCTCTTTCCCTTCCCCAATTCCTTCTTCCCTTACTGGACTCTCCCTCTCCTCGAATGGTCTCTTACTCTGCCCCATGTTGTCACAGATACTCTATTATCCTCTATATATCACTCTCCCCTCTCTTAACCGGCTCTCTTTCTACTTGTGTATACATATTATATTCATATGTATATTTATACATACATAACACACATGTAAGTTTAAATATAGTTTCTTCCTGCATATGAGAAAAAACATGTAACATTTGTCCTTCTGACTCTGACTTTTTTGCTTGATATAATGATATCCAGTTTCATTCTATTTTTGAAGATGAAAAATAAAATAACCTCATTTTGTAACTGAATAAAATCCCACTGCTTATATGCACTATATTTTATTAGTGTGTGCATGTGTTTTTTTTTGTGTGTGTATGTGTGTACACAGATGTGTATGGGTGCTCATACACGTGTGTTTGTTTAGGTGTAGGTCAGAGGTCAATGGCAGGTGTCCTTCTCAGTCATTTTTTTTTTTGAGATGGGGTCTGTTAACTGACTTCAAGTTCACTGCCTGGTTGCAGTGTATTGCCAGTTAGCTTCAGGGATCTACCCATTGCTAGCTTTTCATCCTGGAATCATAGATTTTGCCCTTGTACCCTAGTAGTTAAGGAAATGATGCCAAGAACTGACAATGGATTCCATGAAATTAAAATCAATAAAAAGAGGCTGTGAATGTGATTATAAATGGACTAGTGAATAGACCATTCTTAAAATGTGAAGTGCAGATGTGCAATATTCATATAAATGGCTAACATCTTTATACATGAGAAAATAGAAGTGAAACTTCATTGAGAGACTGTTTCTCCCATTCAGAAAAACAATCATTAAGAAAACATATTCTGCTTCCTGGGGCCCTCCATTTGTGTCCCTCTTAGGGTCCTCCTTTTTACCTAGTTTCTCTAGGGTTGTGGATTGTAGCCTGGCTATCCTTTGCTTTATGTCTAATATCCACTTATGAGTGTGTACATATCATTTGTCTTTCTGGTTCTGGGCTACCTCACTCAGGATGATTCTTTTCTAGTTTCATTTATTTGCCTACAAATGTCATGATGTCATTGTTTTTTTTACCTTGGAGTAACACTCCATTGTATAAATGTACCACATTTTCTTTACCCATTCTTTGGTTGAGGGGCAGCTAGGTTGTTTCCAGGTTTTGGCTATTACGAATAATGCTGTTATGAACATAGTTTAGCAAGTGTCCTTGTGGTATGATCTTTTGGGTATATGTCCAATAGTTAAGATCTCTTGGGTAAACTGGGAGGGGGTAGAAGGAAGAGGATGGTAATTAGAACATGAGGGCTTGAGATGGCCAAATTGAGGGAGGAACGGAGAGGCAGAACAATGGAAGAGATATCTTGGTAGAGGGAGTCATTATGGGTGTAGGGAGAAACCTGATGCTAAGGAAATTCCCAGGAATCCACAAAGATGACCACAGCTAAAACTTCCAGCAATAGTGGAGAGGGTGCCTAAACTAGCCTGACCCTGTAATCAGATTAGTGACTACCCTAACTGTCATAGAACCTACATCCAGTAACTGATCGAGCAGATGCAGTGACACACAGCCAAGCACTGAGCTGAGCTCATGGAGTTCAGCTGAAGAGAGGGAGTAGGGATCATATAAACAAGGAGGGGTTAAGATCATGATGGGGAAAACCACAGAGACAGCTGAACTGAGCTAGTTGGAGCTCAGGGACTCTGGACTGACAGTTGGGGAGCCTGAATGGGACCAAACTTGCCCCTCTGAATGTGGATGACAGTTGTGTGGCTTGATCTGTTTGTTGAGCCCCTGGAACTGGGACCAGGACTTATTATATTGGCTCTTTGGAGCCCATTCCCTATGATGGGATATCTTGCCCAGTTTTGATGCAAGGAGAGATGCCTGGTCTTGCCTCAACTTGGTATGCCAGACTTTGTTGAGGCCCCATGGGAGGCCGTGCCCCCTGCAAGAAGTGGATAGGGGGATAGAATGGCAGGAGGTGAGGGGCAGGAGAAGGGGAGGGAGGGGAACAGGGGTTGGTATGTAAAATGAAAAAATTTAAATAAAAAAGAAAAGAAAATTAATTGTGGCCTGGGTGGACATAAAAGGAAAGGCTTGTACCTTCCTAGGCAAAGTGTGACTTAGTCTAGTCATTATGGAGATCAATTTGAAATTTCCTCAAAAAAAAACTTAAAAATCATCTGGAAAGAACAGACTAACCTAACCTTAGTCAAGGAAGAGGTGGATGAGGTGGTATGAAGTAGAAAAGTGAGAAATGGGGCAAGATCAGCTAAGCGAGGCAAGAGTTAAGAGAGTAGACTTGAGGCAGGGCTATAACTGTCATCGTTAAGGTTTTATTCCTGTGCAGAGACACCATGACCAAGGCAACTCTTCAAAGGAATTAACTAGCATTAACTAGGCTTGCTTACAGTTCATTTAGTCCATTGTCATAAGGGTGGGAAGCATGGTGTCATGCAGGCAGACATGGTGCTAGATGGGTTTCTGAGAGTTAACATCTAAATCCACAGGCAGCAGGAGTGAGCCACTAGACCAGGCTTGAGTTTCTGAAATTTGAAAGCCCCTCAGTGACATACTTCCTCCAACATGGCCACACCTATTCCACTAAGGCCATACCTCCAACAGTGCTATTCCCTAAGAGTCTGTGGGGCCATTTTCATTCAGACAACCCCAATAACCTATACTAAAGACCTTTGTAAAAGATATGGAAACTTAACCATGGTGGAAGCTTCCTACTATGAGTATAAAAACTTTCCACAATATACACATATATAAATTCCCAGAATTCTCCTGTTCTTATTGCCCCACCTATACTTTCTGCCTGGCTACTAGCCAGACAGCATTTTATTAAAGCAATACAACTTACAAATCTTTACGAGGTACAAGATCATTGTCCCACAGCATATTTCCTAAGTTTTTTTTAAAAAAATCTTATTATAATTTTTGTTTTGAAATGATAAACAGATAACTATTATTCCATATACTTTCAAGAATAATTCCAAATTTCTTCCCCAAAATTGTGAAAGTATTCTTAATTGGACTTAATAATTACACACACACAGACACACGCTCATAAACACTGCTTCTCATTCAGTGTTCATGCAGAAAAGGATAACCATTCAGGAAAAAAGTCTAAGCTTACATATTTCTTTTTATACTCACTGCTTCCATTATCATATAAATTATGTCAGTTGAGATAATATTAATTTATATTATAACCTAACTCTGGGCAAATAAACATGAAGTGAAATTAGAAAACTAAGTCATACATCTTTGTAAGCCTATATTTTAACTCATGTTTAAATGATTGCTGTAATATTTTAGCAGATATTTTATGTACTCATCATTCTATCATTGAACAAAATAATCATTGAAATAAGGAAGTTTTGTGGATGCTTGATAAATATGAATTGGTAATAGAAATCCTAAATCAGAGACATATTTTTCTTAGAACTACTATGCCATGTGTTTAATATCAAATGGAGCTTTGTAAAGTCCACAAATATCTCAAAAGAATGGGTTGTAGAAACAAAGTGTTTTTATATTTCTCAAATATCATATTTTTGTCCAATTTTATTTGGGGATAGATGCGATCTTCAGATAATAAAAACACAAAGTGATTTAACAGAATTTTAAGATAATATCTAAATGTAAATTACTTTTTAAAGGTCTCATACACTATAAATTTTAAAAATAAAGATTTAATAGAATGTTTTATATAACAGTGGTCATATTTCATAATACCTACCACAATGTTCTTCAAAATCTTTGTGGTTAATTTTCACCTCAAAATCCATTCAAATTATTAGACAAAAAGTAAAAATTATGTAATATTTTGATGTATGAATTAGAAGATTGTCCCTTTGGTAACAGAGTAGCACCTTATGTAATTTGTTGCCTTAATTACTGGGCAAATCATTTACCAGTAATAGTTTCAATGTTACTTATCTGGTTATTCAAATGGTTGTATACAAAGATAAAAATTAAACATGGAGATGAGATATTTCTGATCCTTGAGAAACTGTGTCCCATGATCTTCATCTTATATTTACCAATTAATCTTCAACTGCCTTACTCAAATGAGAACTTATATTACTCATCTGTAAACATGAGTCCCATCTCTCTCACAAGGAAAGTATTACCCAAGTGTTACTGGAACTATTAAGAAAGAATGGACAAAGTAAATTTGAGATACTAAGAGAAGATTGTTCCAGGGCTATAAAACACAAGGACAGAAAGATAAATGTGACACTTTTTCTCACATGAGGAAACTAGAGTTACGAAAAATGAAAAGACAGCCTGCAAGCCATGAAACAATTGATAAAGTGAAAAGAAATAGTAGGGGAAGAAAAGACAGGGGAGTGAGTATGGAAATGTCACGGTGAGCCATATTGAGCTTCAGCGCATGTGCAAGTATCTACTTCATCAAATCAGAAAAGACCAAGAGTGTGCATGTTGCACACTTTAAGGGGACAATAGCTAGTGAAAGGACTGATACTTTCAATGTGCTAATTCTCTTTGGTTTCACAGACCCAGAAAGATGTTTTCTTAGAATGGAATTAGGCCCTGCCCCTCCCTTCATCTAAGATGATAATTCTTATCATCTCTTTTGTGCCCCCATATTTAAAACAAAACTAATCCTTTCTTTTCTTCCCATATTTTGCCTCTTTTCCAAGATTCAGTTCAATCAATTTTGCCTGTTCCCCAAGTCTCTAATCAGTAGTCTTAAAATGGCCATTTATCATTAGGAACTGATCCTTTTAATGCCGTCTTGTTTTCCATAAACAGAAATTCCACAAAACTAAACAGTAGTAATTAAATAGGTCCTAGATAAAAGAAAATAGATCAAGTATTATATCATTGTTTTATATACATTAAATATGGAAGAAATGGAGGCTTAAATTGACAGCAAACTAAGATGTATTTATTAAGTAAGACATCACCTTTGATAATGACAGTATAATACCTATCAAACATCGAACTAAGAACAAGAAACCCAGTTTAAAATGAGAAGGTCCGACTCTTAATATTGCCACAGTGGGAATCCAGTTCACCATAGTTTTAGAGGGGATGCATTAGACCATATTCCATTCTACACTTGCTTTAAATATCTTGTTGCAGTTAGTTGCCATGTAGACATCTGCATTTCTTACCTTCCTTGTTTAGATTATACACTATAAAAACCAGAATTGTCTGTGGTAATCTGTTTTCCCAGTGAAAATTTCTATGTCTTTTAAAGCAGCCTAATTTGTCATTGAAAGGTTCTAGAAGAACAGAGAAGAATAAGAATGCCTTGAACTTTTTCTTGTGTAGTTGTTATGAAGAATAGGTCGGATTGCTGGTGATGTGTGTAGCTTGTCTGAGTGATTGCCCAGCAGTGCTCTTCAGATGGTTTCAGGGAAGACAGGGGGCTTCTTTCTGTATTGCA
>NW_026067937.1:591827-595118 GCF_014885135.2 Alexandromys fortis
GGGGGGAGGGGGAGGGAAATGGGAGGCTGGGAGGAGGCGGAAACTTTTTTTTCTTATTCTCAATAAAAAAAAAGAAAGAAAGAAAAAAAAAGTGTTTTAAACCCCCTTAAGATCACATTTCTAAAATAATTTGAATGAGTTTGTATATATAATGTATATAACTCAGCAAATTACCCAAAACGAAAAGATAATACAGTTTTTACAACGGAGAAGAATGTGGATAATGAAAACTCCCCTTGTGTGTTTAAGTGCATGGCCTAAATACATTTCTGGAAATAAAAGAGTTCTGAAAAGTAAAAAGGACAAACTGAAACATCTAGAATTGAATAGGACTCAGGAACAAAAGCTTAAGACCTCAGTGGATTTGAGAACATTTCCGACATGAGCTGGAGGTTTCTCTAAAGGAAGTATCTGAAATAAAGCAACGAGTAACATAAAGAAAAGGAAAAGGAAATGTGCAAGAGAACTGTGAGTTAGAATCAGAATTCTAGTTCATGCAATTTCAAAAGGAAATAAAGAAAACACACACACACAGCATACTTGGAAGATTAATGGCTAGAATTACCTAAAAATTGAAATTAACATCAAGCTTTAGAGTCAAGAAGCACCACAAGTCCCTAAAGCCACTACAGATGGAAAGCAATGGAAACAGTCAAGGAATTTGGCTCGAAGACTATCAGAAATATCTTTGTTGATATACTCTACTTAATACTAAGGCACAACATGTTGATAAATTTTGGTATGGAGACTGTGATATATACAGAATCTGTAAGCATAGAATTACAATAATTAGATAGGAGTTTCCATCACAAAATGTGATACAAATATATGTCTTAAAATGTGAAATTAACAGAACTTGCTGAAATTATGAAATTTAGGAGGCATGAGTGAATGACATGTATATAAACTCATGTCTACATCTTAGGAAGCAAAGAGTCATTGTCAAGTGAGAAACATGTAATTTTTTTTCTTTGAAAGTGTTTTACCCTTTCATACATTGTAATTTTGGTAGCATAAAGGGCTTTTCATGCAGAAAAAATATTTTTCCTATTTTTCTTTTTTTGAAAATAGACGTTTTTCATATATTATTCTGATTAGGGTTTCTTCTCCCCCAACACATCCAAGATCTTTCCCGCTTCCCCTCCCATCTGAATCCACACTTTCTGTCTTGCCTTAGACAACAAACATGAATGATAATAATAATAATAATAATAATAATAATAATAATAATAATAAATAAGATAAAACAAACAAACCAGAAGAGGATCAAACAAACATAAGAAAAAGACCCAATGAAAAAGCAGAAGAAACACATATAGATATAAGAGATGCATTCTAACACACAAGAATCCCAAAATACACCAACCTGGAAGTTAAGATATATATCTATATCTATATATCTCTCTATATATGATGGCCAACATATTATACTCCTGAAGCCATGACTTACTAAGAATACAAATGTAACATCCTCTTCCTAGATGTATGTGGACTCTTCATGCGGCTGTTTTCTTTTGAATGGCATTGTACCTTCTGCTGACTGTAAAATCAGTGTTTGCTCACAGAAACCTCTTTGATGATTAAAACCATGTTTAGGATACAACCAGATGGCTTCCACATTTACACATACACACACACACACACACTTTTGTATGCATATATGCACACATTTATTTTCCCATGGGAGGAGAAAGTGTCAGGAATAAGGTAAAAAGAAGAAACCTCCAGTGACTACTGAAATCAACTAATTTTATAATCGGTCATAGTTTTTTTTTTTTTATTTTGAGGAGACTCAGCATCTGCCTTGAAACAAAGACTGAACATCAGCTGGTAGGGAAGGCTCTTGAATTTCAAAATTCCTTTGAAATCATGTCACATTAACCAGTTTAGATCGCTCTTCTTTAAAGTATCTAACATTTCTAATGATCCCCAGATCTTCATTCTCTATATTTCATTAGCTTAGAAAGCACTTCCTTTGTTCTCAAATGAGCAGTAGTGGAGAAGGCCCAGAAACATTTGTGTTCGGGGAAAGGGAATCACAGCTGATGTATGCAGATACTCATTTGACAGATCTGTCCAATTATGAACATCACAGAATGCTCTCAAGATAAATTTGGTTGCTTTCTCTAAGACTATAGTATTGCCCTATATCTGCTTGTTTTTAACATTTTATTTTTAAAGTTTTGTATGTAGCTTATCTTTTATTGGGGAATGTGTAGGAATCTATCATTAGACATTAATTCATTACTGTATTCACCAGTAACTATTCAGTATTTATTCACTGGGTAGTGAAGGTAAAAGAAAGAAAAGAAAGTGTGTTTTTAGTTCCTAAGGAAGGACATTATAGTACAAAATGAGAAAAGTAAACTTTGAAATGTTAGAACATAATAGAGTAAGTTCTGTAGAGCTTAAAGTACTGTGGGACTTTCAAAGCATAATTGATTTTACAGCAGCAGTTTATGATAAGAGCTTCAAGAATTTTGTACTAAAGCATCAACATGAGATATTGTAACCGGTGTGGGTGCCATTTTGTAAACAGAGCCTGCACGTTTGTTTCCCAGATGTCCAGACCCAAATCAAAACACAAAACTATATTAGTTGCAACAGTGCTTGACCAATGGTTAAGTCTTCCTACCTAGCTCTTATATCTTAAATTAACCCAATTCTATTAATGTGTGTATTGCCATGAGGCTGTGATTTCCCCGAAACGTTCTGGGCATTTTTCCCTTTCAACAACTACATGGCATCTCCTTGACTCTGCGTACTCTCTCGGTCTGGATTTCCTGCTTGGCTTTACTCTGCTATGTCATTTTTCCAAAGCAACATTATTCATCAACCAATAAAGCAATGCATATGCAGAAGGACATCCCACATCAAGATATAGTCAATAATTACTATCAGGTAGATTTTTTTTCTACAATGTGTTTGGGAGTCTTCATCTTTTGCTAATAATTATTTATTCTTTTTTACTTATACTCATTGCTTTGTCTGCCAAACTTTTTCCTTCCAGATGGTATCCAGAGAATGACTAGTCAACCCCCTTTCAGGTTCTCCAATATAAGCACATAATCACATTATAAAGAATACTAATGCTTACAGAATAGGTTATCATCTAGAAGTAAATATGAAATAATAAACTGAATGAGTCATTTCTTCCTAGAACTGAGATTCTTGCTATTTTTCAAAACAAAGTATTCTTTGAAAAATCTAATTAAAACTGTAGCCTCGCGGAGGCGGCAGTGGGGAAGAGACAGAAATCTTTAATAAATAAATATATAAAAAAAGAAAAGA
>NW_026067937.1:595156-690370 GCF_014885135.2 Alexandromys fortis
TATATATATAACATCATGGGCTTAAGGTCTGTCATAGGCTTATTGATACATACACTGCAGGAATGTCACTGTCATTAAGTTGCCTTTCCCAGATATGGTGCTATAATATGTCAAAAGATAAGGCTAAGCAATGTTCTGTGGTTCCTTTCTAATCAAGTGTTTCAAGGTCCTTACAGTCTCAAGGGAAGGGATCTTAGTTTTGATATCAGTCTGTATAGCCAATATTCCAATAAAATTGCCCTTGGAAGCTAGAGTGGCTTTGAACACACACACACACACACACACACACACACACACACCCCTGAGGATTAAATAGATTAATTTAGACTGGCACCATCTTAGTAAAAATATAGGAAATCAGAAATTTGAGCTGCATTATAATTTAAAAGTTTTGAGAAGTTTTATTATGAAAAATAAAATTGATTTTAGTGGTATAGTTCATTTAAATTAATATATTTCAAATATTTGAACATGCAAAAATATTTGTGATATTTTTCCTCAGATTCTATTTTTCTCTTATTTTGCCATATTAATCATGTACAATCTGGTATACAACTTCAAAGGTTGATCTTAATGAGTTTTGACATACATATATATTTCTTCTACCACCATGAATGACATTCCAGAACCTCACATCTTCCCAATTCCCTTCTCAGTCAACAATACACCTATTCCTAAGGATCAGTATAGTTATAACATCAGCACAAAGGCTCTAGGATTAGATAACCAGGGTTTAAATTACAACTCTGTTAGTTATGTAAATTTTGCAAACTACAGTATTTCTGTAATGGTTGATCTCCCTTGTCAATCTGACTTAATTTGGAATTATCTAGGAGACACATCTTGAGATGTATCTATGAGGAAGTTTTCACTGAGGCTTAAATGAGGAAAGAAGACCCACCCTGTATATGAGCAGTACTGTCCCAAAGGCTGGGCTCCTATACTGACTGTAACAGGAGCATGGGCTGGGCAGCAGCATTCACATCTTTCTGCTTCCTTGTCTTTTTGGATGGGAGGAGTCCCCACCATATTCTCTTGCTACCACAGACACTATCATCCCACCCTTCTTAAACTATGAGCCCCCATAAATCCTTCTTCCCTTGTTTTCTGTTTAGTATTTTTTCACAGTAAAAAGAAAAGTAGCTAATACATTTTTTCACTTGTAAAACAAAGATAATGTTTTTTTTTTTTTTGTCTTAGTGTTTCTATTGCTGCAGTGAAGCACCATGACCAAGTTGAGGAAGGGTTTATTTGACTTGTACATCTCTGTTCATCATCAAATGGAGTCAAGACAGGAATTCAAATGGAACAGGAACCGAGAGGAAGGAGCTGATGAAAAAGTCATGGAGAGGTGCTGCTTACCGGCTTGCTCTTCACGGTTTATTTAGTCTGCTTTCTTATAGAACCCAAGACAACCAGCCCAGGTATATAGTACCATACGCAATGGGATGAACCATCCCCCATCAATCACTAATTAAGAAATTATCTTAAAGTCTTTCCTACAGCCAAATCTTATGGAAACATTTTCTTAAAAAAAATTTATTGAACTATTGAACATAGGTTCTTTTCTGATACAATTTATCATGATTACAGTTTTTCCTCCCACTACTCTATCGACTCTGTTCCTCTCAACCTCCCTTCCACTCCAGATTTACTCCCTTCCTGTCTCTCATTAGAAAAGTCTTCTAAAAGATAGCAACTAAACATGACAAAATAAAATATAGTAATTTGAAGCAAAACTATCATATTAGTTAGACAGAACACCCCAACAGGAGGAAGAGTCCTCAAATTAGCAGTCAAAAGAGTCAGAGACCCACTCATTCTCAAAGTTAGGAGTCCCATAAAAATATTAAGCTAAAAGCTGTAGCATATGTACAGAAAACCTGATGCAGACCCATGTAGGTGCTGGGCTTGCAGCTTCAGTCTCTGTGAGGTCATATGGGACTTGCTTATTTGATTCAGCGGGTCTTCTTCTCTTGGTGTCCTCCACTCTCTCTGACACTTAACTCTTTTGATCATTTCTTCCTTGGAATTCTCCGAGCTCTAGGGTGAGAGATTTGATGGATCCCTCCCATTTAGACTCTTTCTCCACATAGTGTCTGGCTGTGGGTATCTGTATCTGTTCCCATCTGCTGCCAGATAAACCTTCCCTGATGATGAGTGGATAAGGCACTGTTCTATGAGTATAATAATTTTATTGAAACATTTTCTTTTAGACCAATAGGTTTACCCTAGGTCTCTGGGCTATCTAGTTGCTGATTCTCGGTTACTCAAGTAATGTTGATATGGGTTCTTTCTCATGGAGTTAGCCTTAAGTCAAATCAACATTGTTTGGCTACTCCCATAAGTTCTGTGTCATCATTACCCTAGCATACTTGTCAGGGAAGACAGATTGTAGGTCAAATATTTTGTGGTTGGTTTGGTGTCCCTGTTTCTATTTTGGTAGCCTGAAGAGAACCTTCTTATACCAAAGAAACTATAACATAGGAGTGAAGGCTCCATGTTGGCACCAGCTCAACTTCTCCATGTTATTTGAGATCAAGGGGCTTCAAATTGGAAAAGAAGTCAAAATATCATTATTTGCAGATGATACGATAGTACGCACAAGTTGCCCTAAAATTTCCATGGTGGAACTCCTACAGCTGATAAACACTTTCAGCAAAGTAAATGAATACAAAATTAACTCACAAAATTCAGTAGCCCTCCTATATATAGATGACATATGGACTGAGGAAGAAATCACCTTTTACAACAGCGTCAAATAATATAAAATATCTTGGGGGTAACTCTAACCAAATGGGGAATATTTGTATGATAAAAACTTCAAGTCTTTGAAGAAAGGGATTCAAAATTATGTTAGAATATGGAAAGATATCCCATGCTCATGGATCACTAGGATTAACACAGTTATCATTACTATCCTACCAAAAACAATCCACAGATTCAATGCAATCCCCATCAAATTCCAACACAATCCTTTACAGACTTTGAAATGGCAACTTCATATGGAAAAAAAAAGCAAAAAAGAAAACAAGGATAGTTCAAACAACCCTGTAAAATAAAAAAAAACTGTACAAGGTATCACCATCTATGATTGCAAATTGTACTACAGAGATATATTAATAAAAATTTTGTATGGTATTGGCACAAAACAGACACTTTGATTAATTAATTTGAATGGAAGACCCAGACATAAATACACACACATATGAACAAATGATTTTTTATAAAGAAGTCAGATACACACTGGGGAAAAAAGGAAAGCATCTTCAACTAATTATGCTGGCCAAACTGGGTATCTGCATGTAAAAGAATACAAATAGATTCATACTCATCCCCTTGCACAAAACTCAAGGTCCAAGTGGATCAAAGACCTCATCATAAAACCATGTATACTGAGCCTTATAGAATAGTAAGGGTGGAATATTTTTGAATGCATTGGCACAGGAAACAATGTATTGAGCAAAACACTGGTAGCACAGCCACTAAAATCAAAAATTAATAAATGGGACTTCATGAAACAAAAGCTTCTGTAAGGCAAAGAATATCATCAGTTGAACAAAGCATCAGAAAAGAATAAGATTTTTACCAACCCTATATTCAATAGAGAAATATATAGAGAGATATAAAAATTCAAATAATACAATTAAAAATGGAATATAGACAGAAACAAAGAATTCTCAATATAGGAATTCAAATTGCTGTGGTAGATGTAAAGGAATCTTCAATATACTTAACCGTCAATGAAATGCAAATCAAAATGACTTTGAGATGCAATCTTACACCTATCAGAATGGCTAATATCCATAATGTAAGTGACAGGTCATGCTGGTGAGAATGTGGAGCAAGGGAACATGCCTGGTGTGGGATGTCCTTCTCTTTATGTGTTGCTTTTATTGGTTAATAAATAAAGAAACTGCTTTGGACCTATATATAGCAGGGCAGAAGTTAGGTAGGCAGGGAAGACAAAGCTGAATACTGGAAGGAAGAAGGGCGGAGGCATAAAGACACCATGGAGTCGTTGCCAGAGATAGATGTGCTGAAACTTTGCTGGTTAGCCACGACCTCGTGGTGATACACAGATTAATAGAAATGCATTAAAATTAATATGTAAGAGTTATTCAATAAGAAGCTGGAGCTAATGGACCAAGCAGTGATTTAATTAATAGAGTTTCTGTGTGATTATTTCAGATCTAAGCTAACCAGGCAGCCCGGAAGAACAAGCAGCCCTCCACCAACACACTTCTGCATTGATGGTGGGAGTGCAAACATGTACAGACATTGTGGAAGTCAATACAGCAATTCATCAGAATGTTGCAAATTGATCTACCTCAAGATCCAGTTATACTATCTTGGGCATTTGCCCAAAGGATATTCTATTCTACAACAAGGACACTTGTTCAACCATATTCATTATGGCTTTATACATAATAACCAGAAACTGGAAAAAAAGACCTTGATGTCCCTCAACAGAATAATGGATAAAGAAATTGTTGTACATTTACACAATAGAGTATTACACAACTGTTAAACATCATGAATAATAACATCATGAGTAATCACATCGTGAAAAAAGATAGAATTAGGAAAAAAACTCATCCTAAATGTTGTAAGCAAGACACAGAAGAATAAATGTGGTATGTATTCACTTATAAGTAGATACCAGTCATTAAGTAAATGATAACCAAACTGCAGACCATAGACTCAGAGTTGTTAAATGATGTGGGAGTGATTTCTTATTAATAAAGAAACTTCCTAGGCCCCTTGATAGGCCAACCCTTAGGTGGGTGGAGTAAACAGAACAGAATGCTGGGAGAAAGAAGCTTAGTCGAGAGTTGCCATGATTCTCCCACTCCAGACAGACACAGGTTAAGATCTTTTCTGGTAAGCCAGCTCATGGGCTACACAGATTATTAAAAATGGGTTAGATTAATATGTAAGAGCTAGCCAATAAGAGGCTACAGATAATGGGCCAGGCAATATTTAAAATAATACAGTTTCCATGTAATTATTTCGTGCATAAGCTAGCAATGTGGGCGGCCGGGTGCCGGGAACACAGCCCTGCCGCTCCTATTTCAACAGTTAAGTAAAGAGGAAGGTTCTAGGTGGGGACACATAAATCTCCCTGGGGTAGGGGAATAGAAGAGATTTTACAGGCAGACTGAAAGCAGGTGGGGACCGGAGCTGGGGGATCAGGTATGGAGGAAAATGAAATGGAGGGAGAGCAAGGGGGTACTGTGGAAACAGTGCAGCAGACGCTTTCTCTAATGTGTGAACGTGATCCTAATGAGGACCCCTAGTAATGGGGGATATAGAGTCTCAACTTGCCATCTCTTGTCACCAGGCAAGGCTTCCATTTGCAGAACTGTGTGTTGCATTCAAATGAGTTGTTGGCCAAGGAGGTCCCATGAAATTCCACAAACAACCCAGGCTGTTGCTAAGTTAAAGGGCTGCTCTCTGAAAACAGATGGTGTGGCCCCATTGCTGAGAACAATACCCACAGAGCATGTAATAAATATAAAATGAGATATTTCACATTTTTTACTGAACTCTTAAAAATTGGCATATGATCTATTATTATGTCTTAGTTCAACATAGCTTCACTTAAAACACACAGTTACTGTAGGTATATGCAGCTTTATATAAACATGAACATGGTTTTTAGATATGATTTTTGTCTTTATTTATTCATTAAGTATTGAAGATTGCATACAAACCCTTATACATGCTAGGTAAGAGCCCTGCTACAGAATCATATACCCAGTTCTTTTATATTTTATTTTTCATTTTTCTGATGGTATTTTGCTGAATTAAATAGTCTGACCTTAAACTCACTCTATAGTCCAACAGCCCTTCAACTCCTGCCTTGGCCTCTGCATAAGTATGATTATAGGCTTATATCATGAGACCCCACTAGCTGTGATCAAGTTTTCACTGACTATAAAATTCAATTCCCTACAATAATTCAAGAATGTCTTATATAATTTTGGGAAGTACAAATCTGACTTAAGAAAAAAAATAAAGTATTTTACTATATAATAGAGAAAAATGGAATGATCATACTCTGAAGAGCAATGCAGTCAGTTTAACCCATGAAGATGCTATAGCCTTTACTTTCTTAAGAGCTAAAGGACAGCCTTGCCTTAGAGCAGACAGACAAAACAAAAATAGATTTTTACCCATATTCAGTATTTGGCAAGCTCATTTTAATGTCCTTGTTAAATATGAGCATGCCAGAACTGCCTTTCAGAACAAAATTAAAAGACAAGTGTATATTGTGGCTAAATCCAGCATCATAACCAGGAATGTGACTCCAGGATGTAAGAAGTCAGGAATGACATTTAAAACAAAAAGAATTTAAAACAGGTGGGAGTGGGTATGTGTGTGTGCACATAAGTGTATTGTGTGAATGTCTGAGTGTGTGTGTGTGTGTGCGTGTGTGTGTGCATGTGTACCTGTGCATGCAAGCACAGATGTGAGAGGAGAGTACCAATTATTCTGCTCCATCACTAGACTTTATTACCTTGAGATAGGGTCTCGCACTGAACATGGAACTCACCGTTTTTGCCTAGACTGGCTGACCAGCAAGTCCCAACAGTCTTGCCATTTCTGTTCCATGCTTCCTACAGCACTTGAGTTTCAGGAATATTTTCATCTATATCTGGTTTTTACAAGAGTCCTGGGGATTCAAACTCAGATCTCATGCTTGTACAAGTCGGATAGCCTACTGAATCATGTTTCCAGCCCTGTTTTATGTTTCAATTCTTCACTTTTCATCAAGCACCAAATTCCCTTTCTCTATCCCTCCCCCATTTCTGTCTGATTTTATATATATATATATAGTGTGTGTGTGTGTGTGCATGCATGTGTACTATTCAGGCATTGTAATGTATTTAATGAGATAATCTTAAAGAAGAAATGACAAGAGTATAGCTCATTTGGAGTAGCTAATGTCTATTTTAAAACATGTCTTCAGCATGATTGCTCAGCTAGGCTGACCCTTATATCCATTTCAATTTTCGAATATCAATTTTATTGTCCTGAATGAATAGATGGACCCATTTTTCCTGCAATGAGCTCTGCTCTGTTGTTTTAAGTGGCATATTTTGGAGCAGACACATCATCCTTTGAGGAAAGGGTATATTGTTAAGCTTTGTAAGAGCTGTACTGGGAAACTTGAATATTTTTTCACACAGATTTTTGTAAAACTCAATGTTAGATGTTAATAAGATTTTTAATACTGACTACAATATCACAGTGTTCATGGCATTACTCATTGAAAAATGCAATGACTCAATTTTATAGTTGTTTCTTATGCAATTTAGAGAACTGCTCAGGGACCTGATAAAAAAGAAGATTGCAAACCTTATAAAATGAGTCTAGAATGACCACTTTGCTTCTCTAATAGGGTTTAGAATAACTGAAATTCAGAATAGACTAAAGCAACCCCAAAATATATTCTGAATTTACAGTTTTTCTAAGATCAACAGGATCTCAACTTTTCCCAAACTTTTCAAAATTGAGAATACATGTGTCCCCTCTTACCAATTTCTGTCTTCAATATTAATCCAGCATTTGAGGGACAGTTAATAGATTTCCCAAGTAGAAACAAAATGCATTTCACTATTTTACTAAAAGTATATCCAGTTATTAACCAGCTTCCCTTGCTCAGTATATAACAACTTGTGATGCCTCATGACTCAAGTACCTTTGGAAATATTATTATTATGCAATAACCAATGTCCCAAAAAAATAAGAAAAGAACTGAACGAGAGGATGAAGCTGGTTCCAATCTGGATACTCTCTTGGATTACTTTACTGGCAAATGTGATCTCAGTTCAGTTGACAAATGCCTCTTTAAACTCAAATTGTTTTAGAAATAAAATGTTAAAAAATGTTTAAAAAATGTACTTTTTTGGTTATTACATCATGTAAGTCTTTTTATGAGTTTTAACAAATTTGTAAAATAAAAAAGAAAAGAAATAAAATGTTACCCAAAGGTAAGTGATAAATGGCGAGTTTAAACTTCTCCTCATCCCTCCTGGATTTTCTCACCTCTTTGCCAACTAACCTTCATTGTCTAAAATCAGTTTGACATTCTTAAGATTCAACCTTGCTGCTTTCCTGGGACAGGGAGTGTTGTTGGCTATGTTGCTGCACTCTGAGGTCCATATATGTACCTGCAACAACCATCCCTACTATAGGTTACTCCTTCAAGATGTCCAAGTAAAGTACAAATACCACACAAGGTACATTTTTGGCACTGTACTATTTTGTCGAATCTAGATGAAGGACTCACAAGGGCTTTGCTGATGTTCACATTCACCCCTCCATACACAACTCCTTCACTGAGAGTCAGGTTTACATCTCAAGATGATGACTTTCCACATCTTCAAATTCATCCTTCCTATTTTCTTTCATGCAGGCATTTCTCTTAATAAACTCCTGTGTGTTTAATATTTGGTATGTGATTCTTAGGAGACTTTGGATAATATGTTGCTTTATTTAGGGTTTCTATTCCTGAGTAGAGACATCACTACCACAGCCACTCTTATAAAGGAAACCTTTAATCACGTGGCCTACAGTTTAGAGGATCAATGCATTGTCATCACTGTAGGACATGGTGGTGTGCAGGTAGCCATGGTGCTGGAGAAGCAGATGAGAGCTCTATCCTGTAGTTCTGTATCTTTATCCAGAGACTACAGGAAGTAAACTGAAACACTGGGCATAGCTTGAGGATATATGATAGCTGAAAGCCTACCCCCATAGTGACACACTTCCTCCAACAAGGTCACACACACCTATTGAAACAAAGCCACATGTCCTAATAATGCCACTTCCTATGAACTTATGGGAGCCAATTACATTCAAACTACTGCATTCCACTCCCTAGGCCCCATAAGCTTGTAACATCATTACAATGCAAGCTGCATTTAGTCCATCTTCAAAAGCCCCTGTAGTCTATGAGTCTTAACAATGTTTAAAATCCAGAGGGCAAAATTTCTTAACTGTAATTCCCTATAAATCCAAAATCAAAAAAAAAATCACATACTTCCAACATATAATGGCACAGGATACACATTACTGTTCCAAAACATAGAGAAGGGAGCATGGTGACGAAACACTGGACGAAAGCAAGACTGAAAACCAGCTGGACAAACTGTAAACTCTGCTTCTCCGTATCTTATATCAAAATGCTCTTCCGATGTCCAACTACGTTGAGCTTTGTTGATGGCAACATACTGCTTTCCTTTGAGACACTGCCACTCCCTGTTAGTTAGCAGCTTTCCTTGGCAAGTATCTCATTGCTCTGGCATCTCCAACATGTTGGGGTTTCCAAGGCAATCCAGGTTTCAACTTTGCAACCTCACACCTCCATGCAGGCACACCCTTTACACATGCCCGACCTCAGTGGATTTTGTTAGTCACAGAAGCAAATTCCATAGCCCCCATTTCTGTCCTTATCTCCAAAAAATCACATGACCAAAGCTTCCAAGTTCTTCCGCTTGCTGGGTCTGGAACATGTCTCCCTTGTTCAATTACATCTTTACCAACTTTTTTGTTTTTCATGGTTTCCATCACTGGCTAAGTTTGGCTGTCCTAAAACTGCATCTGTAGACCAGTGTGGCCGCAAATTAAGAGATCTACTACCCTCTGCCTCTGGAGTGCTGGGATAAAGGACATGCACCACTGTACCCAGCTCTAAGCTTTTCTTTAATTCCTTTCACAATTTGGGAACTTAGCTGGATGTGATCTTGCCCTGCGGTTACCACTCCCTTTAATCCATTTTTTAAATTCGTTTATCCCTTTGAACACAGGATTTAGTTACATTCAACTTCCTGGTGCTCCTTTCTCCCTTCAAATTTTACATTTTGTGGTTTTTTTTTTCTCAGCTTGTTCCTTTTCATATTTTTTATTGATTTTTATTGAGCTCTACATTTTTCTCTGCATTATGAATTTTTATGAGCATGAACACCAGTAACCAAATGACAGAGTCTATACTAGGCTGTTTTGAGATTTTTCTTTGCCAATTGTATTAATCCAACTTTCTTCATTTAGCCTCAGGCAGACTCCTTTTCAGACAAGGACAAAAAGAAGCTACAGCCTTCACCAATGTATCACAAGAACAATCCCTAGGCAACATACTCAAATTCTTCTTCTCTGAAACTTCTTGAGTCACACTACCACAGTTCAAGTCTTCCTTGTTCCCAATAGGATGATCCATTAAGCAGTACTTAAAGCATTCAACTGTTTTTCTAATGCACAGTCACAAGGCCTATATTCCTTCAAACAAAAGTATGATCTGTCCAACCACAGAAATATCCCAGTTCCTGGTACCAACTCTGTTATAATTAGGGTTTCTTTCATTGCGAAGAGACACCATGACCACAGCAACTCTTATAAATAAAAACACTTAGTTGGGTGATTTATAGTTCAGAAGTTCAATCCGTTATCATTATAGTGGGACATGGCAATGTGAAGTCAGACATGGTGCTGGATAAGTAACTGAGAGTCCTACACAACTCTATCCAGAGGCTACAGGAAGTGAACTGGTACACTGTGTGTGGTTTGAGCATATATGGACCTCAAAAGCAACCCTCATAGTGGCATACTTCCTCCAACAAGGCCACACCTATTGTGACAAAGCCATGTGTCCTAATAGTATTTCTCCCTATGAACTTATGGTATAAATTTCTTTCAAAATAACATATGTCAACTCTCAATGTCTTTTCCAATGCAAACTCTACAATCATAACATAGTAAAGAAGACAAAATGAAAATGGCTCTTCATAATTTGGCCACACAGCTTCTCTTTGACTGCACTGTCATTTCTTTCGGTTCTAGGTATACGCAAGATGCTTCCGTACCTAACACTCTTTGCCTTTGACAATGCTGTCTTCCTGAGGATTCACTCTCTCTGTAGCTTTTATGGCAGCAGCTTCTTTATATGACTATCTATTTCTTTCCTTTAGAAACCTCTCTGGACCTCACTAGCCAGAACTCAGGCAGTGTTCTCTTGTACACATAGGTTTTCTCAACCCAATTGTCATTATTTTGGCAAGTTTGAATATTGACCAATATTTCATCATATTCTTCAATTTGCACTCATCTGGTTTTTTCTCGTGATTAGGTCTGAGCTATATTGCTTTGCTCAGTACACTGTAGGCTTCTTAAATTCTATCAGATTATACATGATGTCTATTTTTTTCCATTTGTGATGTTATCAATTATACTTACTTGATTAGGTCTTAAAAGGTGTGTTATCTTTTAAGTGAATATTTTGTATATTGGTGCTTTGAAAGTTGACACCTTCTTTATCACCTAACTTATACCTACTAGTATATACATGAATTTTTACATTATCAGACAATATCCAGTGATTTTTAATTTTATTATATACTTTGTATATGCATATACACATATGCACATATGTGCATGCATTCGTGTGTGTGTGTGTGTATGTATGTTTGTAGGCCAGAGGTTAATTTCAGGTAGTATCTCTAGGAATTCCATCTAGATCTTTAAAGACAATCTCTTCTTGTTCTAAACTAACCCATTAGGCTAAAGTGGCTTCCAAGTAAGTCCAAAGAACCTTCCTATATTTACTTGGCCAGCACTGGGATTATAGGCATACTACCATGTCTACCACTCTTAAATAGATTACAAGGATCAACCTGAGGTTTTGTGCTTCGGAACAAAGCATTTTATTGACTGAGTCATCTCCCCAGCCCAAATAGTGAATTCTAGAAGTAGTACTTCTTTGGTATTTAGTTAGAAACTTTCTAGAACTTTCTCTTCTACCCCAATTTATTATATTAATCTATTATTATATTAAACAGGTTATGATCTGTAATGATTATGCCATAATTTTAGTTCTCCAATTGTTCTCTTTTAACCAGCTTTCTTTCAAACTTATTTCCATGGATTTTCTTGTGTATGATAAATTTCTATTCTTCTATAGTCATATAGGCCCTATTATGAATGATAATCTTAGTTCTTCATATTCTTTTACAACACAAACCCTAGAGTAAATATTTCTTCAAGGAACCCTGACCTATTATAACATGTGAATCCAAGACACCAAGATTAGGTGCTGAATACACCCTAGGTACAATTGCCTGTAAGGTACAAGTCCCACTCCACCCCCAAACCCTTATACCCTCCCCCATGAGGTCAGAGGAACTCTGAAGCACAGGCTGTGACTGCACAAAGTGGACCAAGAGAGTAAACTAAGAGAGTGGGCCAAGAGAGTCCTCAGTGATTCCCTGAGACACAGACAGCAACATTACAGAGCACAGCAAGAACAATTTCCAAAGACAAAGACAGCCACTGCAAGGACTGGACTAAGAGGAAAAGAGGAAGAGAAACCATTGCAAGAATTCATTCAACAACCTAAAAAACAACATGGTAACACCAGAACCCAGTGGTCATATAAGAGGAAAACTTGATCATCCTAACCCAGAAGAAGCAAAAGAACACAATTTTAAATATAACTTTGTGAGGATGATGGAAACTTTTAAAGAGGAAATGAAAAATTCCCTTAAAGAAATGGAGGAAAAGACAAGCAAAAAAATTGGAAGAAAATAAATCTCTTAAAGAAACCAAGGAAAACCATGAAAAAAAAAACAATCAGGTGAAACAAACAATTCAAACAGTTTAATACTTGAAGATTGAAATAGAGGCAATAAAGAAAACACAAATTGAGGGTATTCTGGAAATGGAAAAATCTGGGTAAATGAAAGGGAAATACAGAGGCAAACATAACCAACAGAATATAAGAGATGAAAGGGAGAATCCCAGGTGTTCAAGATATTATAGAGGAAATAGATTCATCAGTAAAAGAAAACACTAAATCCAAAAAATTCTTAACACAAAATATACAGAAAATTGGGGACATCATGAAAAGACCAAGCCTAAGAATAATAGGGATGGAAGAAGAAGAAGAATAGCAGCTCAAAGGCACTGAAAATATATTCAACAAAATCATAGAAGAAAACTTCCCAAACCTAAAAAAGGATATCCTTATGAAGGTAAAAGAAGCTTACAGAACACAAAATAGACTGAACCAAAAAAAAAGTTAACTTGCCATATAATAATCAGAACATAAAGCATATAGAATAAAGAAAGAATATTAAGAGCTACAACAGAAAAATGTCAAGTAGAATATAGAGGCAGACCTATCAGAATTACATCCAACTTCTCAATGGAAACAATGAATGTCAGAAGGTCCTGGACAGATTGCTGCACAAACTAAGAGACCATGGATGCAAGCCCAGACTACTATACCAGCAAAGCTTTCAATCACCATCAAAGGAGAAAACAAGATGTCTCATGACAAAACCAGATTTAAACAATACCTATCCATAAATTCAGCCCTACAGAAAGTGTTAGAAGTAAAACTCCAGCCCAATGATACTAACTATACCCACAAAAACACAGGCAACAGATAACCTCACACCAATAAATCCAAAAGAAAAGAAACACATAAACAATACCACCAAAAAATAACAGGAGTTAACAATCACTGGTCATTAACATCTTGTAATATCAAAGGACTCAACTGACCTATAAAAAGACACAGGTTAAGAAAATGGATATGAAAGCAGGATCCATCCTTTTACTGTATACAAGAAACACACCTCAACCTCAAAGACAGACATTACCTCAGAGTAAAACATTGGGAAAAAATTTTCCAAGCAAATGGACCTAAAAAACAAGAGGATATAGCTGTCCTAATATCTAACTAAATAGACTTCAAACTAAAATCAATCAGAAGAGATGGAGAAGGACACTTTATACTCATCACAGGAACAATTCATCAAGATGAAGTCTCAATCCAGAACATCTATGCCCTAAATACAAGAGCACCCACATATGTAAAAGAAATATTACTAAAGCTTAAATCACACATCAAATCCCACACACTAAGAATAGGAGACTTCAACACCCCACTCTCCACAATTGACTGGTCAACCAGACAGAAACTTAACAGAAATGAGAGAACTAATAGATGTCATGACTCAAATGGTCTTAACAAATATTTACAGAACATTCTGTCCAAAAGCAAAATAATTTACCTTCTTCTCAGCTCTTTACAGAACCTTCTCTAAAATTGATCACATACTCTGTAACAAAGCAAACCTCAACAGCTACCCAAAGAAAAACATATAGCTATCCTCCTGGTTATGGGAAGTAGACAAGATTGCTGGGCAAAAAAATTTGGATCTTGGGGATGGGGTGGGAGGGGGGTAAGGGGAGATGGGGAGAGAAAAGTGAGAAGGGGAGGATGGGGGAACTTGGGGAAACGGGATGATTGGGATAAAGGAAGGTTGGATAGGGGAGCAGGGAAGCACATATCTTAATTAAGGGAGCCATCTTAGGGTTGGCAAGAGACTTGGAGCTAGAGGGGCTCCCAGGTGCCCAGGGCGATGTCTCCAGTTAGTTCCTGGGGCAGCTGAGGATAGGGAACCTGAAATGACCCTATCCTATAGCCATACTGATGAATATCTTGCATATTACCATAGAACCTTCATCTGGAGATGGATGGAGATAGAGACAGAGACCCACACTGGAGCACCCGACTGAGCTCCCAATGTCCCAATGAGGAGCAGAAGGAGGGAGAACACGAGCAAGGATGTCAGAACCACGAGGGGTGCACCCACCCACGGAGACAGTGGGGCTGATCTATTAGGAGCTCACCAAGGCCAGCTGGACTGCGACTGAAAAAGCATGGGATAAAACTGGACTCTCTGAATATGGCAGACAATGAGGGCTGCTGAGAAGCCAAGGACAATGTCACTAGGTTTTGATCCTACTTCATGTTCTGGCTTTGTGGGAGCCTAGCCAGTTTGGATGTTCACCTTCCTAGACCAGGATGGAGGGGGGAGGACTTTGGATTTTCCGCAGGGCAGGGAACCCTGACTGCTCTTCAGACTGGAGAGGGAGGGGGAGAGGAGTGGGAGGAGGGGGAGGGAAATGGGAGGCTGGGAGGAGGCGGAAATTTTTTTTCAATAAAAAATAAAAATAAATAAAAATAAAAAATTGGAATAACCATCTATATTTACTGGATCACCATGATTTAAAGTAATAATTTAATAACAACAATATTGTAGAAAGCCTACAAAGCCATGTAAATTGAGAGTGCTCAGTTGAACCACCACTGTGTCAAGCAAGCAAGACAGAAAGAAAGAAAGAAAGAAAGAAAGAAAGAAAGAAAGAAAGAAAGGAAGGAAGGAAGGAAGGAAGGAAGGAAGGAAGGAAGGAAGGAAGGAAGGAAGGAAAGACTTAATAAAATTCAATGGAAATGAAGACACAACATACTTAAACCTATGGAACACTATGAAAGCAGGGCTAAGAAGAACATTCATAGCACTAAGTGCCTACATAAAGAAAGTGGAGAAAGCTCACACTAGTGACTTTACAGCACACCTGAAAGCTCTAGAACAGAAAGAAGCAGATTCACCCAGGAAGAGTATATGACAGGAAATAATCAAACTGAGGGCTGAAATCAATAAAATAGAAACAAAGAAAACATTACTAAGAATCAATCAAAGAATGAATTGGTTCTTTCAGAAAATCAATAAAATAGACAAACCCTTGTCCAAAGTAATCAAAAGGCACAGAGAACATCCACATTAACAAAATTAGAAATGAAAAGGGAAACATAACAACAGACACTGAGAAAATTTAGTTCATACTCTAAAAACCTGTACTCCACAAAATTGGACAATGTAAAAGAAATGGACAATTTTATGGATAGGTACCACATATGAAAATTAAATCAAGACCTGATGAACAATTTAAATAAACTGCAAGGAAATAGAAGCAGTTTTCCAAGTCCTCCTAACCAAAAAAAGCCCAGGGCTGAATGGTTTCACTGCAGAACATCAAGAAAGAGCTAATACCTATGTTCCTCAAAGTCTTCCACAGAACAGAAACAGAACAAACATTGCCAAACTCTTTTTTTGAGGCTACAGTTACCCTGATACAGATAATAAACAAAGACTCAGCCAAGAAAGAGAATTTCAGACCAGTCTCATTAACATAGAAGCAAAAATACTCAATAAAATACTGGCAAAACAAATTCAAGAACACGTCCAAAAAATCATCCACCATGATCAAGTCGGCTTCATCCTAGAGATGGATGCATGTTTCAAAATGTAAAAACCTATCAATGTAATCCAGCATATAAATAAACTAAAAGAAAAAAACCATATGATCATCTCATTAGATGCTGAAAAAGCATTCACCCAAATCCAAAATCCCTTTATGACAAAGGTCTTGGAGAGACCAGGGATACAAGGAAAATATCTAAACATAATAAAAACAATATATAATAAACAAACAGGCAACATAAAACTAAATGGAGAGAAACTCAAAGCAATTCCACTAAAATCAGTAAAGAAAAACAAGGCTATCTACTCTCTCCATATCTATTCAACATAGTTCTTGATGTTCTGGCTAGAGCAGTAAAACAACAAAAGGAGATCAAGGGGATTCGATTTGGAAGAGAAGAAGTCAAACTTTTGCTATTTGCAGATGAAGTGACAGTATATATAAGTCACCCCAAAATTCCATCAAAGAATTCCTACAGCTGGTAAATACCTTCATTAATGTGGCAGGATACAAGATCAACTCAGAAAAATAAGTAGCCCTCCATATATACAAATGATAAAAAAGCTGAGAAAGAAATCAGAAACATCACCCTTTACAAAGTCACAAAAAAAACAGAAGATACCAGAAAATGGAAAATCTCCCATGTCAATGGATAATAGGATCAACATAATAAAAATCACAGTTCTACCAAGAGCAATCTAAAGATTCAATGCAATCCCCATTAAAATCCCAACACAAGTTATCACAGACCTTGAAAGAATAACACCCAACTTCATTTGGACAAACAAAAAACAAAACCATGATAGCCCAAAGAAAAAAATCCTGAACAATAAAGAAACTTCTGGAGGCATCACTATCCCTGACATTAAACTACAGTAACAAAACAGCTTGGTATTGGCATAAAAACAGAAAGGTTGAACAATAGAATAGAATTGAAGAACCAGATATTAATCAACACAACAATGAACACCTGACGTTTGACAAAGAAGCTAAAATTTACAATGGAAAAAAGAAAGCATCTTCAACAAATTGTGCTGGCATAACTGGATGTCAACATGCAGAAGAGTGAAAATAGACCATATCTATGCCCAGGCATAAAACTCAAGTACAAATGGATTAAAGGCCTCCATATAAACCTGACCACACTGAACGTGATAGAAGAGAAAGTGGGAAGTACCCTTCAATTTCCTAAATATAACCTCAGTAGCAAAGACAGTGAGAGCAACAAAAAATAAATGGGACCTCCAGAAACTGAGAAGCTTCTGTAAAGTAAAGGACACTGTCAATAGACAAAAAGGCAGCCTACTGAATGGGAAAAGATCATCACCAACCCCACATCAGACAAAAGATTGAATTCCAAAATATATAAAGAACTCAAGAAATGAGACATCACAAGTCTAAATAACCCAATTAAAAAATAGGGTGCAGAACTGAACAGAGAATTCTCAATATAAGAATCTCAAATGGACAAAAAGCATTTAAAGAAATGTTCAACATCCTTAGCCATCAGGGAAATGCAAATCAAACAACCCTGAGATACCATCTTATACCTGCAGAATCACTAAGATCAAAAACACCAATGATAGCTTATGCTGAAAAAGATGTGGAGTAAGGGGAACACTCCTCAATTGTTGGTGGAGTGCAAACTTGTACAACCACTTTGGATATTATTATGGCTTTTTCTCAGAAAATTGAGAATCAACCTACCTCAGGATTTAATAATACCACTCTTGGACATATACCCAAAAGATGTTCAATCATACTACAAAGATATATATTCAACTATGTTCATAACAGCATTATTTGTAATAGCCAGAACCTGGAAATAATCTAGATGCCCCTCAACCAAAGAATGGATAAAGAAAATGTGGCACATTTACACATTAGGATACTTCTCCATGGTAAAAAACAATGACATCTTGGAATTTGCATGCAAATGGACGGAACTAGAAAACAACATTTTGAGTGAGGTATCCCAGACCCAAAAAGATGAATATGGTATGTACTCACTCATAGGTGGATACTAGCTATAAACAAAGGATATTGAAACTGTAGTTCGTGATCCTAGAGGCTAAGTAACAAGGTGAACCCTAAGAAAAACATATATAGATCCACCTGGAAATTCAAAATGGATAAGATTGCCTGAAAAAATTGGGAACATAGGGGTAGGGGAAAAAGTGAGAATAGGTGGGGAATACAAACCGAGAAGGGGAGCAGGGAGGAGGACTTGAGGGAATGGGATAGTCGAGATGGAAGAAGGACAAAGATGAGAACAAGGAAAGAGATATCTTGATTGAGGGAGTCATTTTGGGCCCAGCAAGAAACCTGGCACTAGAGAAATTCCCAAGAATCCACAAGGATGACCCCAGCTAAAACCGTAAGCAATAGAGGAGAGGGTGCCAAAACTGGCCTTGCCCTATAGTCAGACTGATGACTATCTTAAATATCACCATAGAACATTCATCCAGCAACTGATGTAAACAGAGGCAGAGCCCCACATCAGAGCACTGGGCTAAACTCCCAAAGTCCAGTTGAATAGTGGGAGGAGTGAGAATGTTAGCAAAGGAGTCAAGTCCATGATGGATACACCCACTGAAACAGTCTAACTGAGCTAATGGGCACTCACCAACTTCAGCTAGACTGGGAAGGAGCAAGCATAGGACCAAACTAGCCCCCCTGAATGTTGTTGACAGTTCCATGGCAGGGGCAGACTGAAGGGCCCCTGTGAGTGGCACCAGGATCTATCCCTACTGCTTGTATTGTCTTTTTGGGATTCTCTTCTCTTCTCTTAGGTTGGATGTCTTGCTCATCCTAGATATAGTAGGGAGGGTCTTTGACCTTCCCCAAAACAATATGCCTTAACTTCTCTGAAAAGTGGATGGCCGGGGGAGGGGGAAGTAGGTAGAGGGAATGGGAGGATGGGATGGAATAGGAATTTGGATTGGTATGTATAATGAGAAAAGATTGTTTGTTTTCACTTTTAAAAAATAAGAAGAAACAAAAATTCCACTAAACTTAATTTACTCAGTGTGGAAACAATGGAACTTATTGTGGCCAGCACTTTTAGACACTTGGATCAAATATAATCATTTTTTAACCAGTAAGTGTGATATCCAATGTTCACTTGATCCCTGCTTCCGATTTTCATGCTATCCCCACTCTTTATGCTTTGAGTGCGCTCACAACTTCTTATTATTCCCTCTATCTCAATTTTTTCTGCCCAATCTGGGTCCTAACTACATATACAAGTGTCATGTATGACAAGGATCAATATTGGGAGAAACTCAAGGAGTGGCAAAGAACATATGTGTGTCTTGATAACAACACCACTGACAAGCTCAATTGTAGTAAGAGTTGCGGGCCTCTTCCCACAGCCCGGCTACTGGCTGCCTGGCTATCTTATACCCCAAAATAACAACACACAAACTGTATTCATTTAAACACTGCCTGGCCCATTTCTATTAATGTGTGTAGCACCGAGGTGTGCTTCCCAGGAAGATTCTAGCCTACGTCCATCCTGGGTCGGAGTTTCATCGCATCTGCCTGGGAGAGGGAGCATGGCATCTGAGCCCACTTTCCCTTCCTCCCAGCATTCTGTTCTGTTTACTCCACCCACCTATGTTCTAACCTATCAGGGCCAAGCAGTTTCTTTATTAATTAACCAATGACTTTCCTCCACCACTCAATGGTTTGAGTTTTACATCAAAATCCCCTTGAATCAAAATAGTCACAATATATATTTGCTGAAAGGTAGCCTAGTTTACAGTGTCATGTGTATGTTGTGGGAAAAAAGAAAGTAGGAATAAGGTTAAAGTGATTGTGCAGTTGGACCTAAGGTTCTAGCAACTTCTGAGCAGTGAAGCAAGTATTTCACATGAATACAGGATTTAAGCAAGATTTGACATGCAACCCATAAATAGTCATATTCTGGAACAATGGTTAAAGTGTTTCTGTAATTCTTCTCAAGCCTTATATTAATGAAAAACAGTGGTGACAGCTGGTCTCAGCCGAGAGTGAAGGGGTCATCATGTTGAGTCTCCATTTCTTTTTTGTTTTCTATTATTTTCTTTCTTTCTTTCTTTCTTTCTTTCTTTCTTTCTTTCTTTCTTTCTTTCTCTTTCTTTCTTCCTTCCTTCCTCCCTCTCTTCCTTCCTTCCTCCCTCCCTTCCTTCCTTCCTTCCTCTCTCTTTCTTTCTCTCTTTCTTTCTTTCTTTCTTTCTTTCTTTCTTTCTTTCTTTCTTTCTTTCTTTCTTTCTTTCTTCATTCCTCCCTCCCTTCCTCCCACCCTCCCTCCCTCCTTCCTTTTTTTCTTCCTTCCTTTTTTTGGTTCTACAAGACAGGGTTTTTCTTTACAATCCTGACTCTTTTAGAACTCATGGTTTAGATCAGGTTGGCCTCACACTCAGAGGTCTGCCTGTCTCTGCCTCCCTAGTGCTGAGATTAAAGGTATGCACCACCATGTTCAGCCGATGCTCCATTTTTTCTGCATGCCTGGTAAAAGTGTCTTGACAAAGATCCATTCTGAATAATATCATGAAAATATAGGAGAAAGAGACATACCTGTGGAAATGGGTGGTATAACCATAGTTTATCATTAATTTGAAAAGTATGCCACCAGATTTTAACCAATGTGCAAATATATTCTGCTCTAACAGAGGTTCACAATGACTATGTTTATAGTCCATTCTCTGTTGCACATAATTATAGAATATACTATTATATGTTGGGTGACTTAGAAGGGGAAGAAGTTTATTTTTGCCCACATTTCTGATACCAAGTTAAGAGGTTGGTGGTCTTTGCTGGCAGAGTTACAAAGTGGTGCAGTGCACGAGAAACAGGGACAATATGAACATTTTCTTATCTCTTGGGCACTTTATTCTGTAAGCCTTTCTAAGTATAATTACCTTGCAAAGGCACCACATTTACACACCATAGATGGTTTGCACTTTCATACAAACAGAATTGAAACATAGTTCTGATTCCATATGAATTTTGGAAGCAGCAAGTTGTGTTCAAATCATAACACCTTCACATTGGGAGGTAAAAGGCCAGTGGACTAGGGTAAAGACAGTAACATAGGTGTATTGATTGTGTAAAGAAGATGGGTAAAGAGTGCTTTTGGAGATGAAAAAGAACTTTATCTTATATGTAAAATAATATAATATTAATAAGAGTAATAAATGTATTTAAATGAAATGACAACTTAGACTTTTACTGTTTTGGAATTGAGACTGAAGATAATAGGAGAAAGCTGCTTCTGTATTTGGTTTTTGGTTGCTTTTTTTGTTTGGCTTTTTGATTGGTTGTCTTTTTTTCTTGAGACTGGACCTTTCTATCTGGTCAGTTGAAATTGTTATGAAGACCAGACTGACCTCAAACTCACAAAGCTCTACTTACTAGCCTTTTGTCTGATTATTGTGATTAAGTGTGTGAATAACCATGGCCAGGACTCCATATTTTAAAGAAATGCACTGGCTATATGAATAGAAATGTGAAAGGTAGCAATATATCCATGCTCCAAGGCTATACTACTTATACTGTGTTGAGATGAAAACTCAGTGAAGCATCCATGTCTGAGATCTGGAAGATTCTCACCATGTGACCTCTGGAGAAACTGTAAGCAGCTCTAAAGAACATAGTTCACAGAGCCCACCTGTACCAGCAACAACTGTATGTCAGTGAATATAATATTACTTCCCGATGTCTCTTTATTGTCTTATGTTCTAACCAAACACTGCTAACGGGGGAGCAGAAGTGGGAAATGTTATGCTGCAGAAGTGAAGTGGGTGCATCATTTTCTCAATGTTAATCTTTAAGATGCTTAGGTGACATCACACTGGGGGAGAGAGAAGGCTAAAAGTGGATGAGAGTTGGGAGGTTGTTTCAGATTTATTTTTAATAATGGAAGATGGCTCTAGTCTATTATTTACCCAGTAATAGCGAAGAAAGCTGTAGACTTTGAGAGGACAGAGAAGAGAGAGTCAGTAGAATGGCTGGAGGGCAGCAATGAAAAAAAAACTTGACCTTATTGTGTCCTTCTTGGCTCAGCTCATTCAACAAATAGAGGCAAGAAAGGTCAGGGCAATAAATATTTTTGCTCATACTGTGACATAAAGCTGAAGGGAAATACGTGAGTGGTGCTATAATTGGGTAATTCTCTTCTCCAGTTTTACAGAACTTATTTTGAAATCAGAATTGAGTTTCTAACTACCTTTATATATGCTCCAAGAATATACAATTCTGCTGGTTAAGAAAAGACATTGAAAATTCCTGTGGGAGAGATCAGGGATCATGGAATTGAAATTTTGAGGGGCTGAATACTTGGTGCTCATCAACACAGAAGTGCCTGAGATGACTTCAGTCCCTGTCCCTGGGCCACCCCAATGCATTTGCCTGCCATTTCACAGAGACAAGACTCCAAACCATCATCTTGCTTTGCTTGTAGTAATTATTCTCAGGACTAAGTAGTCACATAAATTCCTCCCCAGTTCACTGTCCTGAAGTTGGCTCTTTTGTAAAACATTGCCTCAAATCCTCACTTTTTTTTTTTAACAATAGCAGACTTCTATAGGCTCTGAAGATCTAAGGGCTTGGAAGGGAAACTTGTATTTACAGAATGTCACCTGTGTGCTGATGTGAAACTCTTTTCTGATTTTTATGGATGCTCTGCAGGGCCTAGTTGACTAACTTCTTGGAGACTTTTTTTTTTCATTTTTTTTTCCTAGAAAAGACACACTTAATGAGTCCATGAGAAAATCTAATGAAAGATTGCCTGTGATTGCCTACAGGCCCTGGAGATTTGAATTTCCAGTGCTTGCAGCTCAGGTATCTTTTTCCTAGCACACTTTTCCCTCATACACACTGTTGTTTCCCTCCTCTGGGCATCCCTTCTCTGTGTACATCCTCCTCTACATCCATGCAATATTATGCTTCCAGCTCTTTTCCTGTTCTCTTCTTTCAGGTGTTAGCTCAAATACTATCATCTTTGAAATGCATTTCCTTCCTTCTTACCTAAGGGTGTTTCGTTTGCATATTTGCACAGAATAATCTTACTTTTGTCTCTCCTAGTATTTATCACAGCCTAAGTATTTTGTCCATTTATTTTCCACCTTCTCTGGTGGGTTCCAAGATATTTGATATCATCCTTTTCAATCATATTGACTGCAGTATTCAAAGTAGAACAATTTCTGGCATGCTAAAGTAGACACTGAATAAATATTTGTTGAAGGAATGACATTAGCTTTCTGTGAATGAAAGTCTCTAAGAAGCTTAGACTGAACATTCTGAAATGACAAAGCAATAAAAATACAGTAGAAGAATGGCTCCACTATATTTTTATGAAGGCACCAAGGTAAAGCACTATGCAAAAAAAAGGCCCCAAAAGCTGGTGTGTTACAAAAAAGGGAACCAAAAGCTGTAGTTAGACAAACAGTATCCTGTGTTCTCTGACATCAAACATGGCCCCTGTAAAAGCATGGAATGAACTTTTATTTGGCAGATCATTTGAACCATGCCAAGTCAACGGCCTGGGCACAAAACCAGTACTTCAATAATACCATTTTTTAGGGAGAGAGAGAGAGAGATTCTTTGGAGTTGCTGTGGCTATCTCTGTGCAGTGGACTCAGGGCTCATTTCTTGGGAATATTAGGTACATTTAACACGACACTTGGGTATTAATCTATAACCATGGTCCCAACCTTCACAGTTGCCAATAACAGTACACCCAGATTGATTCTTCTAATTTTGTTTCCTGCTTTCAGCAGGCAAAACAATGTCATTTGCTTTTGAAAGGATATACCCCTTGTACAGATGACATGGCAGACTAGAAGAAACAGTTTTTTTATTTACATTTGGTTCCTTGATTTTAAAATTCCCAAATTAAGTTGTAAAAATTGCTTAATGTAAATGTCAATATCTTGATTGGTAGATAGATAATGAAAACCCTTGTGTTTGAGGTTCAAGGGGGACTCTGATGCTGATTGTCTCTTTAAGTAAGGAAGAGATTTATGGGATCAAAGAGTGGCTCAGCAGTTAAGAGCACTGGCTGCTTTCCCAGAGGACCAGAGATTTGATTCTCACCACCCACATTCTGGCCTACAACCATGGGTTGACTATATTTCCAGCAGATCTGTAACAGGAAGAGCAGGGTTCATTGGGGTTTCTGTCCTGCCCAGTTCCCCAGCCATTTAGTTCTAGAGAAAATTACACAGAGGTCTCCATAAGCTATAAAACTGATTGGCCCATTAGCTCTGGCTTTGTATTAGCTCTTATAACTTATATTAACCCATTATTCATATCTATGTTAGCCACATGGCTCGGTACCTTTCTCAGCAAGGCAGCTCGCATCTTGCTTCTTCGGTGATCTGGGCAGAACTGTGGAGAGAGCTTTCTGCTTCCCAGAATACTCCTGTTCTCATTGCCCTGCCTCTACTTCCTTCTGGTTGACCCACCTATACTTCCTGCCTGGCCAATCAGCATTTATTTAAAATATGATTGACAGAATACAGACAATTCTCCTGCAACACAGATCCAGTGCCCCGTTCTGGCTTTCATAGAAACCACCAAGAACACATGTGGTATCCAGGTAGGGTACATCCTTAGCAGTGTTTACAGCCAGGCTTTCTCTGATTCCTGGCCATCAAGCAGGGAGGCATTGCACAGAAGGGGAAAATGCGTTAATATGTTTCTCAGGTACATTGAAGTGGTGGAAGAGGTGCACATTTAGAAAATTTTTAGCCATTGCATGGGTGATGGATGTACCACTAGAAGCTCTCTAGTGAATGTGGTGAGCATTGCCTGAGTAAATGGAGTGTGGGCTGGAATCTAACAGAGAAGGTATTATACAGACACTAGAATATTTCTGAGAATTCAATGAGATAAAAAAAAATGTGAATGTGGTTGACACATAAATAGTTCTGTCCATTTCCATTTCTTCTTTTTTATTTATACCCAGCCATGATGATTTGAATGAGAATAACCCCCACAGGATCTGGCTTTGTATTAGCTCTTATAACTTATATTAACCCATTATTCTTATCTATGTTAGCCACATGGCTCGGTACCTTTCTCAGCAAGGCAGCTGAGTTTGAATACCTGGTTGCCAGCTGGTAGAATTGCTTGGGGAGGATGAGGAACTGTGTCACTGGGGGCAAGCTTGATATTTTAACAGACTTCCATTATTCTTAGTGTTATCCCTGCTTCCTGATTGTGGGTCAGGATATGAGCTCACAGTTGCTGCATCAACACCATGCCTGCTTGCCTGCTGTCATACTCCCTGTTATGATGGTCATAGACACCTATCTTTAGTAACTGTAAGCCCCAAATAAACCCTTTCTTCTACAAGTTGCTTTGGTCCTTGTATTTTGTCACACTAATAGAAAAGTAAGTGAAATACTGACTTACATATAAAAGCATCTCTTCCTGATTATGGGGAAAAAATTGTATTTTTCAGTAGTGGCCAGAAGTTGATTTTCAAACCATGTACCTCAGAATTCCCTTATGAGGGTTCTATGTCACAACTTATAGGTATAGGGAAGACATTTAAACTCTGTATCTTTTCAGCTGTCAAATAATCCTACTCTATGGGGGTTTTGTGACAATCACATGAGTCTAGATACCTGGCTTGTAGGTGATAAGCACTCAATGGATGCCAACTGGTTTATCATCAGGCACCTTTAAGGATGACCTTTAGATGTAAAAGAAGGTTATAATTAGAATAAAGTATAAATTAGAAAAAATGGAATGGTACAAATAAATCTTTCAACACTACTTTTGGGTTTAGTATATCATCTTTCCAAAGCTTTGGCCATTTTTTTGTCATGAATATAAAGATGTGAATGTATAAAGAAAAAGAGCAATATATACATGCCAGAGGCTATAGACTTTTTAGTTCTCATGAACTTTTCTTTTTCTGAAATTACACCAAGAATATGCTATGTAACATGGAAAAAGAGTTCCCAGATTTAATTAGGTTAATAAGTAGCAAACACCACCAAAAGAAATCACAAGATCTTTCTAAAACACAAAGAAAATCCTACAATGTAAAACCACATGAAACTTGTGTTATTAGTTTAAATATGGAGACTATGTATCAAGGAAATTGACTCATCAGTCCCAGTGGCACAAAGAACTAATTTTTTCCAACAACTAATAAAGCTGAAAAGGGCACCAGACCTCCAGAAACAGAGAACTACAATGCTAGTTGACACCTTTATTTTATCTTTGTGGTATCCTAAAACGAGAATTCAGTCATTTTGTGTAAGATCTCTGACCTACCTATTCCAAACTATGAGATAACACAGGGTGTTATTTTAAGTACTGTTGTCCCTGGACTAAATAAACTTGGTTATTGTATATGAACAATCAATGTATACTTGAGTTTGATTTTCAAGAATTTTTATACATATGTTATCAGATAAATCAGTTTAATGCTTTTGTTTTTATTCTTTTTATTTTTTTAGTCAATTTTGGTATCAGTAATTGTGGCTTCACAAAATGAGTTTGGTGTGATATTTGGTGTGGACAATTGTCTATACTCTGTCAATTATGTTTTAAATAAATGCTGATTGGCCTGTAGCCAGGCAGGAAGTATTGGCGGGACAACCAGACAGAAAGTAGAGGCAGGTCAATGAGAACAGGAGAATTCTGGGAAGAGGAAAGCTCCCTCTGCAGTCCTGTCCAGACACAGAATAAGCAAGATGTGACTACATCACTGAAAAAGGTACTGAGCCATGTGGCTAACATAGACAAAAATAATGGGATAATATGTTATAAGAGTTAATAAGAAGCCTGATCTAATGGGCCAATCAGTTTATGATTAATATGGACCTCTGTGTGATTTCTTTGGGACTTAAAGCTTGCAGAATCCAGACAGGACAAAACCCTCAGAAAACAAATGGCATGCTGGCTATCTGGGCTGTCCTGCCAGAGAAAACTCAATCAAGAGATATTTGCCTTTTTGTTGTAGGAAATAGTTTTAGGAACACTGATGTTAATTCTTCATTAAAGGCTTTTTTAAGCAGGTTCCCTTATGCATTTAGGAGTGTGTGTGTGTGTGTGTGTGTGTGTGTGTGTGTGTGTGTGTGTAAAACAAAAATGAAAGGAAAAGAGATTGTGAATTTGAAAGAGAGTAGGGTAGGGGTTGGCAGGAACATGAGAGGGTTTGGAAAGAGGAGAGTAAAGTAGAAACAATATAATTATACTTTCAAAAAATAAAAACACAATTTAAAGAAGAATTTGGCAATGCAATCTGTTGTAGTCCTAGGCTTTTATTGTTAGGAAACTTTTTATTACTGCCTTGATTTTGTTGCTTTTCACAGATCCATGTTCTTGATTTAATTTTGTTAGGCTATATATGTCTAGGAATTTATCCATTTCTTCTAGATTCTGCAGTTGATTGAAATACAAGTTTTCAAAGTAGTGTTCATTGTCCTCTGGATGTTATTGGAATCAATTGTATGCTCTCACTTTTCATCTCTAACTTTTTCAACTTAGGTCATATCTCTCCTCTCTTTGTTATATTGGCTAGGACTTTGTCAATCATTTTCAGTTTTTTCAACAACCAACTCTTCATTTGGTGCATTGTTTTTGACTCTCATATTTATAATTTCCTTCACCCTACCACTTTGGACTTTGGCTTGACTTATTTTTCTAGTCCTAAGGTATGTAATTAGGTTATTTACTTGAGATTTTCCCTCCCCTTACTTAATGTAAGTACCCCTAGCTAATAAACTTTCTTCAAAGATAACCTTACATCTTCTTCAAAAGCTCTGATAAGTCATGTTTTTATTTTCATTTTCTTCTCAAAATCTTTTAAATTCTTCCACAATTTCTTCAATGATTCTTGGTCATTCATGAGCATATTGTTCAAGTTTTCATTTGAATGCCAAGATTCTACAGTTTCTCTTGCTATTGGCTTCTAGTTTTCTTTTATAATGATCTGATAAACTAGGAGAAATTATTACGGCTCTTTTGCTTGGAAGTCTTTTAAGATTTTCTTCATGGTCCAGAATATAAACTATTTTTTGAAAAATCTCATGGGTTGCTGAGAGTAATACATATTTCTTAGTTGACTGTAGTATTATGCTAATATCTATAAATTCCATTTGAAATCTGTGAAACTTATTTGTTAATATTTAGTTTGTAGTACTTACCTAGATATTAGAATGAGCCACTGAGATAACCCACTTTTACTATGTCATGAACCACTTTCTCCTTTATGTTGATGAGTATTTTTTTTTCATGAAATTGGTAGCCTCATCATTTAGTACACATGTACTTATAAGTATTATATCTTATTGGTTACTTATTACTTCTTTAACATGAAGTGGTTTTTAAAATATCTTCTGAATAGATTTGAAGTCTTCTAAATGTTATAGTAGTGATGCCAACTTGTTTAAGTTTTATCTTTTTGATAGACTTCCTTCTTTGGCTTAGATTGTAGGTATTTTTATCACTAAGGTTTGTCTTTTTGGAGACAACAAGAATTAGTTCTTGCCTAATAATTCAGTCAGCTAGTGACTTGAGCCCTATTTACATAGCTGTTATTGAGAAGTATTTGAAATTTTCCATAATTTTTAGTTGTTTGGTTGTGTGAGCTATTTCTTTACCTTTTATTTCTCCCATATTCATGTTAGAGAATTGTGCTTTATATAGGTTTCTTCCCAGTTCACCTAAGATTATCTTTTCCTCTCATGGAATTTATTTCTTCAAGTGTGTATCTTACTTTCTTTTCTGCATAACCTTCATTTTATCACTTCTGTATGCTGGCTTGGGTGTCTCAGATTGTGTTAAAATATAATTATTTGCCTATAAAAATTTTAAAGATAGCTTTGCTGGAGACAACAACCATAATGGCTATTTTTTGTCCTTTAATGCTTGAAATACATTGTTCCATGTTTTCCTAGATTTGGAAAATTTTTCTCCTATGTTTTCTATGTAATCATTAGATATTCTTTTAACATGAAATTCTTTTTATATATTCATAACTTAAACATTTTACCTTCTTATGATTTGGTAGTTTGAATAAAAATGACCCCCATAGACTCATAGGGAGTGGCACTATTAGAAGGGGTAGTTTTGTTGGAATAGGTGTGGATTTGTTGGAAGAAGGATGTCACTGGGAGGTGGGTTTTGAGGTCTCTGGCTCAGTGACTCTTCCTGCTGATCCATATGTCCAATTCTCAGGTACCTCTCCAGCACCATGTCTACCTTCATGCCACCATGCTTGTCACCATGATGATAATAATGGACTACACCTTTGAACTGTAAGCCATCCCCAGTTAATGTTTCCTTTTATAAGAATTGCCGTGGTCATGGTGTCTCATCACACCAATAGAATTCTAACTTGTGCTACCCCAAAGATCTTTCATGTTTCTTCCTTGGGTTTGGGCTTTTTAAAATTAAATGGTGACATTGATTAAGATATCAGCCTTTCTACAATGTCTTCAAGCCCTAAAATTCTATTTACCACATGACTCATTCTGTTGGCTAGGCTTTCTATCATACTATGGTAAGAAACCAATTAAACTCAGTTGTCTTCACACATAAAGAAGGCAGGCAAGTAAGACCTTTTGAGAAGAAAGGTGCCAGTGAGAGTGGGTGTGGAGGGAGGAGGAGAATGTGGTTCAGTAAATCTCATTATATAAATATCAGAAAGCAGCCTGTGAAAGTACACAGCATTGCTTCTGCCATGTACTCTTGATTACTCAGGTTTGCCCTCACTCACTGTGGGAAGAGAGATCATACAAAGGTGTGTAGACTCTGATGTAGGAGTCACTTTGAAAGTTGACTACTACCATATTACCCTCTGCCTTTTAGATAGTATCCTTTGGGTATTCTTTCTTGAATTTCTCTCCCAAATCATACAGCTGTTATCCATCCATACTCCCATTATCCATATGTATAAACACACACATGTGCATATATATGTATTTATATGTTTAGTGCTTAAATTTATTTTCTTGTTGCTGTGATGAAATACCCAGTAAAAGCAAATAAAGGAAGGAGGGGTTTATTTTGTTGGACAGTTTGAGGGTTGAATCCATAATGGTGGGGAAATTATGTCAGCAAGAACAGTTCTAGCTGTGACAGTGAGAATCTGAGGTGATCGTCACATTGTATTAACAGTCAGGAAGCACACAGAGGTGAGTCCTGGTGCTTTATTTACTTTTCCCATTTTGTATTCAGTTTAGAACTCAAGCTCATGGAATGGTGCTACACACATTCTTCCCACTGCATTTCATACTCTCTGGAAGTGCCCTCAGTCGCGAGGTTTGGTGATTTTAAGTCCCATTAATGTTACAGTCAGGATTTCTCATCACATTCAGTATCAAATGTCTAGGATATTATAATCACCTATTTATGGTGTCTTACTTTCACCTTAGGTTGAGCACATGATGAGCAGTGTGCATGCCTTGTTTCTAAACCTAATACTTTTGCCAAAAATTAATGAAGGAAGCAGGGGGTGGGGGAGAAGACAAGGCAATAAGGGAAAGAAGGAACAATCTTGATTAATTAGACACAGTTGTCACCATGCTCTATGACACAGAAGAGTTCTAATTCTATTAATTAGCAGATGATTAACAAAGAAAATATCTTCAGAGTGGCAGTTTGGAAGGCAAAGAAAATCAGTAAAGTCTTCATTTTGCAGCGTAGATGCTAAGGAATTGCGTATGCACTTTGGCAGCATCAATTTGCTCTGCTCTAACAAGCATGTTCGGGCATATTTGTGTCTAGTTTTCTTTTGTACCCTCATTTAAAGAATATTTTACTCACATATCCTGGCACACAAAGAGGAGGAATGGAAGTTATAAAGTGGACTGCAGTCTTGCAGATGACAAAGAAGAAAAGTTCTCAGTGCTGAAAATGTCCTAAAATCTCCATGTTTTTCTCAGTTGTAAGTAGACCCTGCTGGGAGGTCCACGGTTGCTGAAAATGATTGCAATTTTTCTATGACAATATCCCCTACTAAAATAGAATTATACACATTAATTTATTGGTGATGCTTCATCTTTTGTAATTATACCAATTCTGTCCTAGAAGTGGTTCCTATGGCTTTTCAACAAAATTCTTACCTTGCTTTTCCATAATTGTTAGTTTGTGCTGGTCTCTTCACAGAGCTATGATAAAAACAAGTGTAACTTATGTTTATTCATTGTGCATTTCACGTAATAGACACATATTAAAGTTTATATTAAATGAATTAAGTCATATATTCAAAAGGCCATAATTATGTTTGTTTATTGACATATTACTTCCTACTATGCACCATGATCAATGAAAAGAGTGAGCTGAGAGCCGGACAATGGTGACACATGCCTTTAATCCCAGTCCTTGGGAGGCAGAGGCAGGCAGATGTCTGTGAGTTTAAGGCCAATCTGGTCTACAAGAGCTAGTTCTAGGATAGGCTCAAAGTGTCAGAGAAACCCTGTCTCAAAAAACCAAAAAAACAAACAAACAAACAACAACCAAAAAAAAAAAAAAGAAAAAAAACTGAATGAGAGTAAGATGGTCTTATGAGTCTGTCAGAATTACAAAATAACTTAATTAAATTTTAGGGACTTTTTGTTCTTAGTACATAATTTTCTGATATCATCTGGCAAAGTATCCTTTGAGATATTTTTCAGGTTCAGATAGAGCCTGATTGTCTTTAGGATTTGGAGATCCAGGATTTCTTGTGTTTTGATTTTAGTGAAGAGTGGGTAACCTGACATTTATCTATGGGGGGTGGGGTGCCAGACAGCAAACTCTCACTTGATATTTCTTCAATTATAAACTATGAGCTAGGATAGAGGGCTGGCAGCGCTAGTAATGTTATGTTTGTTTTATGAGGGATGGAGAGTATATTCATATATAGCCCCAGAAACAGAGTCACTGAATTCAATGAGCCAGAATGTTGTCCAATTTTTCTACTCTATCAAGTTCAGGGCTAAATGCTCCCAGCTGCTGAGGGCAGTGACTAAACGATTTGTGGCAAGGCCTCTTGAGAAGATAGAGGACCTCATCTTGAAGGCTGATGCCTCATCCAAAGTTATACTCCCTTTCCCTAGCCTATATTCAGTTACTGGTAAACACAGAAATACAAAATTCCAACCCCAGGACACAGACAATTCTGCAAGGCCATTCCTAAGACAGAGCTTCTGGGAAGATCCATTGGGCCACACTTATTGTGAATGCGTCAGCATCTACCTCACCCTCTGCTACCGTCTTACCTCAGAAACCTTTATGTTTTCTTCTGGGGAACATTACCTCTAGTCAGTCACGGTAGTTAGGATCTTGGCTGTGTGACAGACTCAGAAAAATAGGTTTTAATGCTATGCTTCATTATTTTATACGTATTTTATACATTTTTATAAAAGAAACCTTAATTGAGCCAAAAAAAAATTTGAGTTAACACTGATAAAGCACAATCTATCCATAAACAGAAGTACAATTCACTGGTTTACCACATTATTCTAGAATGTAGTACTCAGACTTAGTCCTGGAGGTCCCATATTAGCATTAAGTACTTAGGAGTATAAACTATTTCCAATTTATTAAGGGTAATGAATTTTATTCCTTTATCAGCCACAGGTACTATAAGAGAAAACCGTACTTCCAACTTTTGGAAGACAACTTCTGAAAGCACACCTGTGTTACAATTGCGAGAATGTTCTCTATCTCCTAAGTAAATATATTAAGACTAGTTAAACTTATTTATTTATTGTATTAGAAACTAAACCTGGGATTCTCACAGGTTGCTGAGTTATATGTTGACCCTAATTGGATTTTCAAAAATTGTTTTAAATTGCTGCTTGACAGTTTCACACACACACACACACACACACACACACACACACACACAATAAAATTTAGTCATTTTCTTCCCCAAATTCTGCCCTTTTATTCCCTCCCTCTCATGCTGAAACCCTTCTTCCAAACTTTCCTCTATTCCTTGCATATGTGGACTACTGAGTTTAATTAGAGATTCTCACCTGAGCATTGGTGGGAGGTCATTTATTCGAGTAAAAACACCACTGAAGAAATCTACTCTCCTCCTCCTGCTTCTCCAGCAACTATTGATGCCAAAAGTCTTCCAGGCTTACTTTTCATGTCTCATTTTATACTATTTTAAAAATATATCTCTTCAAACAATTAATGTAAGCTTGCTTATATTATTGTATATATTTTTAATCAAGTGAGAATTCAGTATATTAAATGTTAGCATTACCTCATTAAATATAAAAATAAATCTATTTATTAATCATTAAATGTAAGAGATTTTATTACATATAATCTTCACAAACATAGGGATATAAAAATCCACGGTGGTTAAAAGCCATTCTGAGAGGCCGTTTCTAAACGCTTCTTGGTTTAATATCATCAGGGAGAATGACGAGTTGCTATGTTTCTCAAACTACTTGGCAAGAGGGTACCTAAAGTTCTAAGCTAAATATTTGTGTAATACAACATAGAGAATAAAAATTGCTTGAGCTTTTAAGATAGGACATAAAACCAAAGAAATTCCTGCAGTTAAATATTTTTGTCTCATCTTAAATCATGCTTTCTTCTTATGCTCCTCAGCGTCTTCCTTCTATAGAAAAACTAGAAACATAGCCACCCAGATTTGACCTGCATGGAGGTGATCACAATGTCTCACGGCTTCTCAATCATCATCTAGTAATAAGTTCTGTTTTCAGATTGCATAAGTAAAGATTCACTTTTCCGCTATGTAGCAGTGATGTAACAAACAACTTTATTAACCCAGCCTCCACCTAAAGCCTACTGATGTGTTTTGATTTTAAGCTCATATGACTGTCCTCAAACTCATCAGCATGGGGGAAAGGTAAGAGTGTTTAGGATTGACCTCCCACTTAGACATAAGCTGTGCAAATACTCACATGAACAGCAAACTGGCTTCACCTAATCATGAATTCAGAAAGGTGATTTGGAGACCATGCAAGGAGAACTGATATAGATAAAGTGAGAAAGCTTAAACTATTTAAATTTACCACTCAGTTTCACTTGAAATCTCCCCCTTTTCTCAGGATGAATGGTTACATACTTCCCTAACACTTCTTCCTTCAGCATCCTTGCTCAGTAAGCTAAGTAGTATGGGGGGAGAGGGGTTATATTCACCAGATGAGTGAGTATGGATGAAATCAAAGTTTTATCTTCTCTTATGGGTGGCCTTGGTAAAGGGAATGAAAATGTTTTTTAATATAAAGAAGGCTCTTATAATGCTTACTAACCACAACAATGTGTTTTCCCAGCACTAAAACTGGAAGACAAGCATATTGCCCCTAAGCAGTTATACCCGATACTGAGCTCAACAGAACTGAAAACACTTGAGAGCAGTGAGTTGCTTGTAGTCCTGTTAACTGCAAGATTTCAAATGGAACAGGGGCATAAAAATCTATGTAAAGAATAAAAATTAGTGTATGTGAACAGCTGTCAAGAGGGAATCACTGCCAATAAATGTTTTAAAAATAGCTACAAGTTTTCATTAGAGTATAGATTTTTTACTTGGCATCTAATTCCTCAAATAAATGACATGCTCAGTTGTGCATGTTTTTACTTTAATGTTGACAAAAAGTCTACTGTTTTTGGTGAATGTGAGACAGCCACAATTGAGGATTCAGTGTAATGAAATGCCCAAGTCACGGAATTGATTATCCTTCCTTGGAATGGCTATTTTCCAAGAATGGCAAACAGAGGAATAATATTCTGTCTATAAAAATCAGCCTGTGATATTTTTATGGCTTTTAAAAGTCATTTTTAGCCACTAAAATCCTTTAAGAGTTCATCTCCTGTTTCATAATTTGGATGAGAAAGAACCTCCCATGTTCTCGCATATTGGCTTCATTTGTGTGTTTATTTTTCTTTTTGTTGACCACACTGTCTTGATCCCTGCTCTTTTACTGAGCAATTGTTTTGATAATTTAAGCCTCATGTACTTAGCTTATTTTCTAATCTTTTTCTTTCAACGAAGATTGGAAACCGCCAAGCACCAGTGAAGCCATGCAAGGCAGGCAGTACCACACACAGAGATAAATAGCTGAGTGCCATCAGAATGTCCTATGAACTTGCACTTGACCTTGCCTGCACCAGGAGGGAAGCTTTTTTTCTTCTATTATGGTTTGAATGTGAATGTATCCTGAAGCTTGTGTGTATGAACATTTCCTTCCCAGATGGTGGCAGTTTGGAAAAGTTGTAGAATTTTTAGGATGTGAAGCCTTTCTGTAAGAAGTGGATCACTGTGTGTAGAAGGCATTTTGAGGTTTAAGAACTCTGCTCCCACCTCTTGCTATTCACCTTCTGTTTCCTGAGTGTGGTTGCAATGTGATCAAACAGCTTTCTGCTCCTACCACCATGCCTTCCCTGCCTACTGTGTGTCTTCACTACAATGGTGGACTGTATCCCTCTGAAGCTGTAAGCCCAAATAAACTCTTTCTCCTTTAAGTTGCTTAAACCCACAGATGAAAGGAAATAATAGCAGCAGTAACTAAGACGTTTGTATATTGTAAAGATGAAAATCCTCATTCTGGATGCCTAAGAGATATCAGGAAAATTTCTGGTCCTTTGTAACTCATACACTTTTGAGAGCCAATTGCTCTTGGAGGAGAGACACTAAGGTTTCTTAGAGAAGCCACTACTACAACTTTATTTTACTTCTTGTGCCATTCAAGGTCTTCATGGGAAATAAAATTTAATTTAAAATTATGAACTTCTTTATAATTTGACCTATTTTTCCCTTGAGAGTTAATATGAAATTAACATACATGACTCTTGCTGTAACACACCTCATTTATCTACATAAAGCCTTTCCAAGTCTACCAAAAACATATTGGTAGTTTATAGAACATCTAAGAAATAATCTTTAAAACGTTCTAAATAGACCCCATTCTTTGCCTTATTTTAAGGAATGTCACAATTGTATTAAGAGCTACCCAACCCATAACTTGGGATGTCTCTTGCTTCATTTCTTTTTCTCAGTAGCAGCAACAAGTTACTTTAAGTTTTGGGCTTTTTTTTTTTTTTTTCTGAAGGTTATGCTAGTCCCTCTCATGTCTTAACCAAGATTGCTCTTGTTCGCTTTTTGCTGCAGTCATGGTAATTTCAGCTACTGATCCCATCCCAACCTTTAGCCCCCAGTACTAATTGGTGCACCAATGTGGGCTGACCACATCCACATAAAACCTGAGAGAGCTTGAAAAGAAATTCTAGATACAAAACAACAGAGTTTAGTGCAGCTTCCTGTTAGCTGCATTTTTTTTCAGTATGGGCTTTGTTTTCTGGCAGCAAGCAGGGACTTCGTGGGCCCTTTAAGAGAAGTCTTCTTGACTCAGTGTTAGTGGCAAAAACTTACACAGCGTCTTTAAAAATTGGCTTCTTGGTTTTGCTGGCAGAAGGAACTCTGACTCTTTTGGGAAGTCCTGCACTTAATGGGGCCTGTGAATAGTTTGTTACAAGTTGCTTAATGGTGACACAAACCTGCTGTGACCCTTGAGTATAGAAAAAACAAAACAAAGTCTTTAAAGAGACAGAGTAAGATGATCATAGATTAAAGGATGAAGAGAAATAAGGCATGTATAAATGGAATATACATAGAAAGTCTGGATTATGTATACTAATTGTGTTTTTCTTGAATTTTTTGACTGTGAATGATTTAAATACAGAGAGACATTTCACTTTGTGTTCTGTTAAGCTAAACCAGCATATATACTTTAAAGGTACCTTGACTTCAAAATTTGGGTCTAAGGATATGTTGCTTTGAAAAAGAGGTTCTGCTTTTGTTTCCACAGAGGATAGAAAGCTGTGGAATTTTTACCAGTTAATAGAGTTCGACCAAATAAGACCCCTTGAAGCAATGGTCCAGATGGCCATTCTTCAGGACTGCTGCATGTAATGGACCTACCACACAGGATATCCCATAAAATATCTGACTAACACTACCCCCAGTCATAAGAAATAGTCTAGAGAAAAATGCTAAAATTCCCTAAATGATTGTTTATAAATGTTTGTTTACACTTAAAGGAGGATATGCTATAGAGATAAATAGTTTGCATTGGTATGGATCTTAGTTTATTGATGCAAATTTAAGGTCAATTTTGTTATACTTCTACTCTTGATTAAGGTATTGTGTTTGTGCAGCTCATTTAAAAATGTAATATATAATTTAAAAAATACAGGTTAATAGATAGTCATCTATAATATTCAAACTTATAGTCATGTTAATTAGGTTTTCTAGGTGTACAGAGATATAGTTCAGATGGATAGTTATTCTTCAAACCTTTCAAAGACTAATAAAATATAACATTTAAAATGATTAAGAACTTAGGGTTTTTTTTTTTTATAACAATGAGACAAATCTGGCAGCACCAAACTACTTCAAAAGGATGATGGGCATCAAAAAAGGTTCCTTATGGAGCTTGCTAACCATTCGGGAAAGAAACTGCTATTTCCTGGACTGCTTGATGGTATGTTGTATAAACATGCAGGACCCACCGAAAAATGACTGCTAAAGTTGTCTAAAAAAGGTGAGACAGGCCAAGCGATGGTGACACACGCCTTTAATCCCAGCACTCGGGAGGCAGAGGCAGGCGGATCTCTGTGAGTTCGAGACCAGCCTGGTCTACAGAGCTAGTTCCAGGACAGGCTCCAAAGCCACAGAAAAACCCTGTCCCGAAAAACCAAAAAAAAAAAAAAAAAAAAAAAAAAAAAAAAAAAAAAAAAAAAGAAAAAGGTGAGACAGTCATTCAGGTTCCTGCTTCATGAAAGAGTCTGCCAAGTATTCTGTAGGACACAGAAGAAAGTGACTGACAATATAGGTGAAACTGTCTTTAAAATTTCTTGTTTCACAGAAAAGTCTGCTGGATACTATGGGCCTATAGATGGATGCCCCAATGTTACAAAAGAACTTCGGGTGACTGTCCAAGCAGTGAGATGTCTCTGTCAATTCTAGAGTTTTGGAAGTTGCTTGCAAAGCATTTCCTGTTTACTTAGTTAATATTATATCCTTCTGGAGTCTTGGTTAGAGATGAAGAAAGATAGTTTAATTATAAAAGATAGATATAAAACTTTAGATTCACAAAGATAGTAGAGATGATAATTTCCTTAGTTTGCCAAATGTAAATGGACTAAATATTGTAACTGTAATTCTTTATTGATAACTGTTTTGTTGTATGTAATTTTATTATATTAAAGTTAAAACCTTCTTTTTAACTTTAACTTGGCTAGAAAAGGGGAAACCATGTGGGAAGTTTTTCTGTATATATGTTAATGTTATTGGTTAATGAATAAAGCTGCTTTGGCCTACAGAAGGGCAGAATAATGTAAAGTGGGAATTCCAAGCAGGTAGAGGAGGAAAAGAAGGTGGAGTCAGAGAGATGCCAAAGAAGACAGACACAAGGGAATTTTACCAGAAAACCATGAGCCTCATAGTAAAATACAAAATGATAGGAATGGGTTAATTTAAGATGTAAGAGTTAGTTAATAAGAAGTCTAAGCTAATAGGCCAAGCAGTGTTGCAATTAATACAGTGTCTGTGTGGTTATTTTGGGTCTGGGCAGCCAGGAAATGAACAATCAGCCTCACTTAACACTTAACTTTATTTAATATCCTTACTATTTAGTCATTAAATCTCCATGTTACCTCTCTTAACCCTTAACACCTTGAGGTTTGGTGGCACTCAAGTATTTGGCATTTCTTGCAATTAGGCATTTGTATCTTTCACTTGCACTGTCTGGAATATTTTTCTCAATTATTTCCCAGTCTCTTTCATTACTAAAGATTAGATTTACAAGGTACTGTAAGATACAAGAACAAACCAAAGTATTTATTCCTGCTCTCTGTTCATACAGTCAAAACTGGTGACTAAAGAAGTCTGGGCCTTTCTTTTCTAAAAAAAAAAAAATCTGCTTTTCTCTCCAGTGGACACCAGCTTGGTAATGCCATGACACTGTCTGGAAATACCCTTGACTCTCACTGTTTGAAGGATCATGTTCCCTGACCCCATGCATTTTCCATACTTCAGAGGTCAGTTACAATGCAAATTTAAACAAAAGGCTCCTGTAACCTATTTTTTTTTGGATTCAAGTATTTTGCAAACTATAATCTCATTGACATAAAGCAGCCTGTGAAGTGCCTTAGATGAAGTGCTTGACTGAAGACCTGAGTGTGGGTTACAATCCCACAGTAAAAACAGAGAACCAATTCCTAAAAGTTGTCCTCTCCACATGACCATGCAACACACACACACACACACACACACACACACACGCACACAATTTTAAAAATTAAAGACAAAACAAAAAAAACATAATCAGCAAAACCATAGGAAGGAATTTTCACTGCAGTGATTCTCAAGAGTTTTAGGAGATATGTCAGGAAGAAGGGACAATACCCATATGTATTTCATCACATTATAGAATCTTCTTCAGATATCTTCTAGACAGAGTGAGTTCTCTTTCTGTGCTATTGAAGCTGTAGGATATAGAGCTATGACTCTTCTTACACTGTCATCAAATATCTGTATTTGGAGGCTATGGTGCAACTTGTTCTTTGAAGATTTCCAGGAAAGTCAGAATGAGACTTTATTGAGAGCTTCAACAGAAAAGACATAAGTGGTAGTCACAGTAAATCCAGTCATCTTGAAACCACAGGGATACCATGAAATACTCTTATTTTCTGTGCAGAGAAGCTGAGATCCAAAAAGAGATAAGTCATCACCACATTAACCACTAAGAACCCCCATAGTTTAGGTGTCAAAACCAAAGTATGTTTCCTAGAGGGCATGTTGTATGCATCCTGCATTGTTTAACACAGTAATAATGTACTGAATGTGGCAATTTCACATTATAGAATAACTAGTGTGGACTGGAAGTTAAAATTTTAAATATAAAATCAAAAGGGCATATATAACATATCTAATTCACAGGACAAGGCAATGAAAACTATCTCTATTTCACCATATTTCCACTTCTGGTGAGTTACTCTATCCCTAACAAAGAACGCTATCATAGGACTCAATTATATGATTTATAGGCATGTAGGATTCTATACTATCTCATGGGGATGCCTGTACATCCATATTCATTGCTGTACTACATGCAATAGCTAGGGAATAGAAGCAGTCTAGATGTTCATCTATTAATGAATACAATGCAAATGTGGTGAATGTAAACAAATGGCATTCTATTCAGTGGTAAAGGAAAATAAATACTTCAGGAAAATGTATAAAATTAGGAGAAATTATAATGAATAAAGTAGGCAAGCCCCAAGGACACCAGAACATCTCATTCTCTCTCTCTCTCTCTCTCTCTCTCTCTCTCTCTCTCTCTCTCTCTCTCTCTCTCTCTCTCTCTCTCTCTCTCTCTCTCTCTCTCTCTNCTCTCTCTCTCTCTCTCTCTCTCTCTCTCTCTCTCTCTCTCTCTCTCTCTCTCTCTCTCTCTCTCTCTCTCTCTCTCTCTCTCTCTCTCTCTGATGTGGATCCTTTGACTCTTTAGTTCTGTTTGTTTAACATAGAGCACACTCCTCTCCTTTCATTCTTTCACCTCATCTCACCTCTGTACCCCCCCCCCAATCCTCTGTTTCTGTTCAGAAAGTGGCAGGACTCCCATGAGTACCAACAAAGAATGACATTATCAAATTGCAGTAAGACAAAGCATCTCCCCTTGTATTAAGGCTGGGTAAGGTAATTCAGTATGAGAACTAGATTCCCAAAAGTCAGCTGAAGCACCAGGGACAGCCTCTGCTCCCATTTTTAGGAGTCTTACAAATAGACTGAGCTATACAACTGTCATACACATAAAGGGCTTACATCAGTCCCATGCACTTTCCCTGGTGGTTGATTCAGACTCTGTGGGTTCCTATGACTTAAGTTAGTTCCTTTTGTGAGTTTTCTTATGATGTTCTGACCCCCCTGGCTCCGACAATCCTTTCTCGATTTGGCCAGTAAAATTCTCCAAGCTCAGCTCTGGATCTCTGCATCTGTTTTTATAAGTTACTGGATGAAAGCTCTATGGTAACAATTGGGGTAGTCACCAGTATGATCACTAGAAAAGGCCAGTTCACACTATGTATCCAACATTGCTAGGAAAACTTACATCAACTTCATTTTTTTAATTGATTTTTATTGAGCTCTACATTTTTCTCTGCTCCCCCATTCCTCTTCCCTCACCTTCAACCCTCTCCCAAAGTCCCCATGCTCCCAATTTACTCAGGAGATCTTATGTTTTTCTACTTCCCATGTAGATTACATCCATGTGTGTCTCTGTTAGGGTCCTCATTATTGTCTAGGTTCTCTGGAATTGTGATTTGTAGGCTGGTTTTCTTTGCTTTATATTTAAAAACCAACTATGAGTTAGTACATGTGATAATAGTCTTTCTGTGTCTGGGTTACCTCACTTAAAATAATGTTTTCTGGCTCCAACCATTTTCCTGCAAAATTCAAGATGTCATTATTTTTTTCTGCTGTGTAGTACTCCAACTATGTCCAGAAGTTTCATCTGACCACAAATTTTTTTTTATCCCAATTCATTAATTATGGAGACAAAGGATGAACCCTGATTTCAATACCTTTTTTTGGCTAATGCCTGAATCCCACTTAGTCCATACTTGTGGACTCATGACTAAGTATCATATCCAGTATTTTACTCTTTTACAGAGTAGCAGTATCCAGTCATACAGCGTGGATAATAGATTATTTTATAGTATATTGGTAAGAAATTTTCCTTATATTTATTATTTTTAATACAGTGGGAAAATACCTCAAAACCGTGGCTTTTCTCCTCTTGTTGCTTCTCTCTTCCTCCTGTTGCTTTTCTGTGTCTTCTTTTCCTTTTGCTTATCCTCTTTTCTTCACATGACTATACCAATAACTTAGAGAATTGTTTTAAATTTCAACATTAGATTGTGGCTTGCTTCTTGTGTATATTGTCAAAACCTTGAGAAATATATAAGCAATATATTTTAAATTTTATGAGGGATTTAAAATGCATTTGAAAATGTCCTGAGAGCTATGTCATCCACCCATGGAAAAAATATGAATACTTATTTTGAATGAATAAGTACTTTATTTGTATTTGAATAAGTATTGAATTCAATTTGTGTTTGAATGAATAAGTGGAGCAGTTTCCTCCAAGATTGAAATATTTTATTCTACAGGAAAGCTTCTTAAGACAGAAGGTAAATAGCTCAAAATAGTTTTGGTTTTTTACCATTGTACAAAAAATATAAATAAAAAGAAAATTTCTAATTGATGCATTATTAAATCCAACTAAATTCACTAGGTTTCTCCATCCCAAGAGAAAGAAGCAAAGGATGCAAGGAATCAGACAAGCCAAGCTTCAAAGAAGCCACTTGAGACCTGAACAAATTTGTAGAAGCAAAAACCAGCCTACGATGTGTGATTCCCCAATGTGTGCTATAAATACCATTGGTTAATAAAGAAAATTATTTGAGCCTATAGCAGAGCCAGGCAGAAAAATTGTATGCAGGGAAACTTAAACTAAATTCTGGGATGATGAGGCCAAATTCAGGGAGAAGCCATGACGTCCCATTGGAGACAGATGCTGGTACTTTAGCCAGTAAGCCACAGCCACGTGGTGATACACAAATTGATAGAAATGGGTTAAAATATTATGTAAGAGTTAGCTAATAAGAAGCTAGAGCTAATGGGCCAAGCAGTGATTTAAAATAATACAGTTTCTGTGTGATTATTTTGGGGCTAAGCAGCCAAGAAACAACAAGCGGCTTCTTACAACAATTGGCACCCACATGGCCAACTAAATCCATGTAAAAACCTTAGAGGGCTTGAAAAGGAATTGTAGATACTAAAAAACAATGTGTAGCCACATTTTTTTTCAGCTGGCAGCATGTGGCAGCTCCCTTAAGAGAGGTTTTCCTGATTCAGTGGTAGCAGAAAAGAAGCCACGCCACTTTGAAATGCCGATTTTCTGGACTGTGCTGCCAGTGTGAACTGGCTCTTTCAGGAGGATGAGTATTTAAATTGGTTTTGTGGACAGTGTACTTGGTGGCAGGATGTGCCAATTGGTTATCAGAGTTGAGGTGGTGAGGATGGTACCCATGTGGCAGTCTCAGGCACTAACAGACTTCTGCCATGTTGGACTGTGCAGAGCAAGTAGATGGCCATATAAACCCTAGTACTGCTTCAGTTTAAGTTTTTAAGAAGCACTTAGCATTTTGTGAAGCCATCCTGGTCAGTAAAGAATTACAGATGCTATAGAGATTTGCATTGGTATAGATCTTGGTTTATTGATACAAATTTAAGATCAATTTTGTTTTATGTATATTTCTTCTCTTGATTAAGGTATTGTGTTTATTCAGCTCATTTAAAAATGTAATGTATAATTAAGAAATATATGTAAATAGAGTCATCTATAATAGTCAAGCTTGTAGTCATGTGAGTTAGATTTTCTAGGTGTACAGAGATGTATTAAAGATAAACAGGCATTCTTCAAACCTTTCAAAGAATACAGAATATGACATTTAAAATGTTTAAGAAGTTAAGACTTTTCATGACAGTGAGACATCTGCTTCTGGCAGCACCAATTACTTCAAGAAGATGATGGGCATCAAAGAGGCTCCTCATTTAGTTTGTTAGCCATTTGGGCAATAAACTGTCTTGCCTGGACTGATTGATGGCATAATGTATGAACTGGGCATGCAATACCCACAGAGAAATGACTGCTGAACTTGTCTAAAGATGAGATGATCCTTTAGGGTTTCTGCTACATGAAATATACTGCCGGACATTCTGCAGGACACAGAAAAAAGTGACTGACAAACTGCCAATATAGGTGGAATTGTCTTTGAAATTTCCAGCTTCATGGAAAAGTCTGCTGGATACTATGGGCCTATAGGCTGAAGATGGATGTCCTAACAATACAGAAGAACTTTGGTTGACTATCCAGGCAGTGAGATGTCTCTGTCCATTCTAGAGTTTTGAACATTGTTTACAATGTACTTCATGTTTACTTAGGTAATATTATATTCTTCTAGAGTCTTTGATGGAGTTGAAGAATAGACAGAAATAATATAGCTTTCCTTAGTTATGATAAAAGATACAATAGATATAAATATTGTAACTGTAATTTTTGTTATATGTAATTTTACTATGTTAAAGTTAAAACCTTAATTTTTATTTAAACAGAGAATGGGAGGTGATGTGGGATTTCCCTCTGTATGCTGTTAATACAATTGGTTAATAAACTTCTTTGAGCCTGTAGCAGAGAAGGGCAGAACAGAGGTAAAGACAGACACTGAAACTTTAGCTGGTAAGCCACAGCCACGTGATGATACACAGATTAATAGAAATGGGTTAAATTCTTGGGCTAATGAGCCAAGAATTGGTTTAAATAATAAAGTTTCTATGTGATTATTTTGGGGCTAAGCAGCCAGGAACCAATGAGCAGCCTCCTACTACAAGCCTAGCTGCCAGAAAGAGGTTTAGACCAACTGAGTCACATGGAAAAGACATTCTCCAACCTTTTGAGCTCATGGCAGGTTTTCTACTGTTATCTAGATTTCCAGCTTTTATCAGTTGTCACCATGGAAGGGTGGACCTTGCTAATAAAGCTCTTTGAATAATTTCTGTTCCTGTAAGCAACCACTTTCCCACATTCCACTCAGTAAGTAACCAATCAAACTCCCTGGTTCATCAAGTTGGACTTTGGTGACATCTGTATTTTAGTCAATTGTAGACTCCCTGTCTGGGGTGAGAAAACAAGTGTTTTGTGCCTCCCCAGGAAAAGTTTTGTCACACACCAACTCATATAAAAAGAAAATATTTTACATAATTTCAGGATTCTGAGAGCCTATTTGGATCTCACTGTAAGAATGACAATGATTGCTAAATAACCACAAACTGGATAAATTTTAAACAGCATAAACATCTGCTTCCAGTTCTAGAAATTTGGAAGTCCACGTTCAAGGTTCTAGCAGCTCAGTCTCTGGTGAGTGCATGCTTCCTAGCACCTCAGTGGTATCTCCTTGCTATGTACTCAAATGACAGAAGGGCAAGGCAGTTATCTGGGAACTTTTAATAAGGGTGCCAGTTTTTTTTTTAATAAGAGGTCTTTCCTCATATCCAAATCATATCCCAATGGCCATACCTTAACATGAGCACACTTGTGATTGATGGTTGACATACAAACTCTGAGGCTTCCCAAACATATAGATTATAGCATACCCCTGGAAACTTGATCAATCCAGGTGGTGCATCTTTTCTATGAAAAGTAAATAATCAATAGAGCAAACTGGAATTGCCGAGGTGATGGAGAAATTCTAGAGGAGCAAAATCCTCAGATCCTTTGAACACAAATATCTGTTCAGACAAAATGCAAGATACCTTTTCAATTGTTACTAGGAAGTTGTAACAGTCTGTCTTTCTCTTGATTTAGGCTGAGCAGCGTATCATTACTCTTTAAAATGTGGACTTGAATAAAGATTATGGTTATATAAAATTTAGGATTTGTCAGATACCTACAGAGAAATTAATTAGTTATTCTGAAGAAGTTCAAATGATACTGAATATTAACCATTGAACATTTTATTTTATTAATTAAGTTTTTCTTTTTTTTTTTACATCCCAGTTTTCCTTCTCTTCTTTCATTCCCTCCCCCACTGCCTCCCCTCTGACAGCCCCTCTACTCCTCTGTTTCTGTTCAGAAAAGGTCCTCCCTTTGGTGTCAAAAAGCATGGCATATCAAGTTGAGGTAGGGATAAGCTCCTCCCTTTGTATTAAGACTGGCTGGGGCAACCCCGTATGAAAAATAGATTCTTCAAAGCCAGCTCAAACTTTCGGGGTGTGCCCTGATCCGAGTGCTAAGAGTTTCACAAATATATCAAACTACACAAGTGCCACACATATGTAGAGGGTAGAGGTCAGTCCCACTAGGCTCCCCGGCTGTAGGTCCAGACTATGTGGACCCCAAATAGTTGTTTCTGGGGGTTCCCTTGTGATGAACTTTGCTCCCTCCCACCATGCAATCCTTTCTCTCTTCAACAGGATTCCGGAAGCTCAGCCCAATGCTTGGCTATGGATCTCTGTATTTGTTTACATCACTGGATTAAGGTTTTCTGATGGCAATTAGGGTAGTCATCAATGTGATTACAGGAGACCAGTTTCAGGTACATTCTGCACTATTGCTAGGCATCTTATGTGAGGTCATCTTTGTGGATTCCTGGGAGTTTCTTAATGTCTGTCCAGTTAATCATTCACTAAATATCATGCCTGTCAAGGCTTATGGAGACAGAATTTATAACCTATGCTCACAAATCTAGCTGGTTTCAAAGGCCACCCCCATATCCCAACTGCACAGTGTGTTAAAACTCTCAGTCTATCACAAATTACTTTTATCTAGACCTATGCTCTGACAAAAGGATAGCTATTGCTTTTAAGAGAAGTATAAGAAGTGCAAATTAATATCAGGACTTGATAGTGTGTATCAATTTCCATATAAATATTAAACCCAATCTAACTTATTCTGACATAGATTTCCCATTTGGTTTTAACTACAGATTAATTTTTCACAATTTCTTTAGAGTAATTCTGTCAATCTTGTATTTCACAGAACATTTTTCTTTCAAGGTACTTAGTGTATACAAAATTTTGTGATAAAGTAAATCCTGGAAATATTCCATGCAATAGTCTTCATTTGGTCTGTTAAAAACATGTAAGAGCATCAAAGGCTCTGGGATCATCGATCACAAAAATGAACCCTCTGTGACTTTGTTTTTATTTCTTAAAGTCATTGTACTATAGAAAAAGTTTTATTTGTTATTTTTATCTTTCTTACATTTTTAGCTAAAATGCTAAAATCACTCCCTGTCTTAGTTAGGATTTCTATTGATGTGAAGAGGTACCATGACCAGAGCAACTCTTACAAAGGAAAACATTTAATTGTGGTGACTTGCTTAATAGTTCAGAAGTCTTAGTCATTATCTAAATGGTGAAGAACATTGTGGTATTGAGGCAAGCATGATACTGGCTATGTCTTGACAAGAAAGCAACAGGAAATGAACTGAATGTCATACTTACTGGTCTGAGTGTCTCAATAAGGGAAGCTGCCACAAAAGAGACTTCAAAGCCTGCTTGCTCCCACAGTGACACACTTCCTCTAACAAGGCTACACCTACTCTAACAATGCCACATTTCCTAATAGTGCTGCTCACTTTGGGGACCATTTTCTTTCAAATCACTATGTTCCCCTTTCCCTTTTACCCTTCCACCCCTTCCCGAATAACCTCCCCCAACTCCTTTTATATCCCCCACTCAATATCAATTGGATAGCCATATATGAGGCTCATCCCTGGGAAAGACTAATTTCCCCTCTCTCAGCAGTCATTAGTTGCCTTTGTCTGTGGGTGTGGCCCCATGAAAATTTCCTCTTCCATTTTAACATGTTTTTGATACTGTCATTGCTCAAATCTTATTCATTTAGAGGTTGTTTCATAGTAGACTTCCTATTCTGGCTTTTACAATGGTTCCACCCCCTCTCCCAGTATGTTCCCTAAGTCATAGATGAGACGTAGATGTGTCCATTACAGCTGAACTCCCTGTGATCTGTTGATCTTTGTTTGCATTGTGTATAGATGTGACTTTCTCTGATAGTCTCCATTTATTGTAAAGACAGGTTTCTTTGATGAGGGGTGGTAGCCCTACCTGTGGGTATAAAGATACGATTTAGAATGTAGTAAAGAATTATGCTAGTCTATCAAGGCAGCAGTAGTAGATTTTTTACTAATTATATTTGCTACACAGTTTTCCAGTACCAGGCATGATTTCCCTCCTGTTGAATGTGTTTTACGTCCAAGTAGACAGCTGTTCTTTATGAACAGCATGTAAATGCCACATATTACACCTTTATGCGTATCTTGTCATTCTGGTTATTATTGCCATTCTTAGATCTCACAACTGAATAGGACTATTTGATTGCTCCCTTTTCTCTGCGCCTTGCATAGTATTTTCTGGTACTAGAATTGCAGGAAGGAGTCTTTCAGATCTGACCCAGCTGAATTAACCCAGGTTCTATATCCTCTATGTGCAGTGCCTTTAGCAAGGTTTTCTTTGAAAAACACACACAGAGATTTCAGAAGAAGATTTATTTACAAATTGACTTTAGAAAGATGCATTTGCACTTAAAATATCTTTAAAAGTAATTTCCACAAAATTTGGTTTTTACAGATCTTATTTTTAGTAAATAATAGATACAATAGTCTGTACTGTGGTTTCTCCATATAAAAAGCATTCTTATGAAAACAGAAGGACGATCTGGGTCTTACATGTATACATTCACAATTTCATTAGCAAAAGCAAGTATCATTTTTTAACCTTCCTTATTCAGAGTTGTTATAGGACATAGAACATACAATAGTGTCTAGCATGTACTAGGAATATCAATGAGTGACTGGAGGAATAAAATTTAAATGGGACCAACATCTCCATGATAGTTTGACCTTATTCAAGAACATATTTTATTAATGAACAAAATTTAATATTTTTGGTATATTTTAAGCAGTTTGAATAACATCCTTTTCCCACTCACTGGAGATTAAATTATGGAACATCTTACTGTGACCCATCAAGGAATATGCCCTGTTGTGGAATATTCCTTTACATTGTGTGAAGATGTGTCACTGTGATTGATTAATAAAAAGGGGAATGGCCATATATAGCTAGGAAAGAAAAGGTTAGGTTGAACTTCTGGGGAAAGAGAGCTCTGAGAAGAAGAAAGGAGAAGTTAACAAAAGAGGCAGAGAGAACAGACAAGCAGGAGGAGAAGTAAAATCTACAAGACATTTGACAACCCATAGATAAATAGAAATTAGTAAATTTATGAGTTATTGGGATAAGGCTAAACTATAGGCCAAACTTTTATAATTAATAATAAGTCTCCATGTCATTTATTGTGAGCTAGTGGCACAAAGAAAATTACTTTCATAAATGAAATCCAATTTGGGTGCTCAAATATCCAAACACAGGTCCTGAGAAATCAGCGAATAGTCTGGACAAAGAGCTGGATGTAGCTTCCAAGTCCTGTAGTCTCTCATGCCAGCTGGTGTTTAGCAGCATACAGAGGAGCAGCTACCTGTTGTTGCCTGCACGCTGAAGCCATCTGCCAGCTCCATGTGCCAGTACCATGCACTAAACTGAGCCATGCCAGTGCCTGACATAGCATTTTGATATTTGCCTCACACAAGCAGAGCACATTGAAGATGCTTAGTAAAGACAGATACAGAAGGGAAAAACCTCTAATCAGGTTACAGTCTGTTTTAAAAATGTGTGTAAGCTTGAAAAAGAAAGAAAATAGGTATAGACAGCCATAGCAAAAAGTAGTTTATAAATTATAAGATAAGGCCTTTAAAAAAGAATAAAATAATATAAAAAAGATAAGCTACATAAAATGGAAAATACACAGAGTCTGGATGCTATATGGTGTTGTGTTAATTTTGTATTTTTTAATGCTAATGAGCAGAAAACAGCACCTGCTTAGAGACACTGAATTGTGGAAGGGACTGCTAAATAAAACCAGCCTAGATATGTTAGGAATGGCTTAACATTAAAATGGAAGTCGAAAAATGTATTGCTTTGGGAAAGAGGTTATGGTTTTGTTTCCACAGAAAATGAAAGACTAGATTTTTTTCAAGATTAAATAGGATCAGGTTTGATCAGGGAGATTCACTGAAAATCCTGGCTATGAATTTAAAGAAATAAACCTAAAAAAAAGACTTAGAAGACAGGTGACATATATTTTACTTGTTCAAACATAAAACAAAAAATTATCTTTAGCTGATTTATGCACAATGAACAGTCCATAGTTTTGATAATGAAGGTATATATGTTACCTTTGAAAGTTTGTGTGCTTTCAGAGCAAGGGGACCAGACACCCATGCAAACAGGTGACTCAAATGATCTAGATTCTCAGATTGCCTCTGTTGTAGTGTTCTCAGGGCTATACTTCTAGAGCAGCTTACAGGCTGCTGGCTGAGATACTCCAGCCTCACAAACTACTACAGTCAAGCTTCATATAAGTCCTAAATTTCCACATCATGCCATGACAAGACAATATTATCTCAATTTTCTCAGGGTCCTCCAAAGATGTCATCACCCCCAGACAACAGGAAGCAGTGTAGAGAACATAATGTCCACATTTGCAAAAGTTGGGGTAGGTGGTTTTGGTCATTTGATTGTTTATTGATGTTTGTTATCATTTAGGGAGGTTGTTTATGAGTTGTTATTGGTCATTGACAAGAAAAAAGTAAAACAAAGAAAATTAGATTCAGGGATCTCTTTCTGATGGAAAACAGGGAGATATAGTATGGAATTGATGGGATAAAAGAGTGAATTATTGAGTCTACATTTGAACAATCACTAGTCTCAAATATTTTGCATTACTATGAATTTTTGCACATTGATACAATTGTAAAGTTATGTTTGTTATACTGTATATATGTTTCTATTCTTGTTTAAGATTTTGTACTCATGCAGTTCATTTAAAATGTAAAAATATCATCATTGAATGCTATTTAGGATAATGAAGTAATACATGTTAAAGGTTGGTTATCTATAACAACAGAACTTATACTATTAGGTATGTTTTCATCAATTAAAAGCTATATTTTGGATATATAGGTGATCTTCAAACACTTCAAAGACCTACAGAGTATTCATTTAAAATGCTTTGATAATGTAAGGCCTTTCACGACAGGGAAACATGTCTGCTCCTGATAGCACCAATTTACTTCAAAAAAGAATAAAGGGTATTGAAGAACCTCCATATTGAGTTTGATTTCTTTGTGTCAAAAGCTAACCATTGGGCAAAAAAACTGTCCTTGCCACAACTACTGACAGTATGTTGTCCAAAGTGGATAATCAGGACACAAAAGAAAACTACTATCACACTTTGCCAAACAAGGTAAAAAAGTCCTTCAAAATTCCTGCTTTACAGAAAAGTTTGTCAGGTATTCTGGGCCTGGAGACCAAAGAAGGATGCCCCAGTGTTACAGAGGAACCTTGGGTGCCTGTCCAGGTATCCAGTTGTTACTGTCATTCCTATAGTTTTGGGAGTTGTTTGCACTGTACTTCCTGCTTACTCAAGCAATATTTTATCCTTCTTTGGTGTCTCATGGAGACTGATGACTAGACAATTAGAGTTTTACAGTTTTTCTTGTTACCAAATTCAGAAATAAAAACTTACTTAAGAGATGTAAAGTTAGTAAGGTTGAGAGACCTAAAAGCTTAAATTGTTTATCTAAAAATGTATTAAGGTCTAAAAAGATAGTTTTAAGATGGAAGTACAAATTATTATAAAAATGGCTTAGGTATAGAACTTTGAATTTATCAAGATTAAATAAATAATAGAGTATTTTTCCAAATATGCCAAATACAAATATACTGGACATTGTGAATGTAATTCTTACTTGATAATTGTTTATATTGTATAAAGTGTAAATTGTTAAAGTTAATACCTTTCCTTTCTATTTAGAAAATACTTAATAATTGTCTCTATTGTATATAGTTTTACTATGTTAGGGTTAAAACTTTTCTTTTTATTTAGACAAAAGTGTATTGATTGGTTTAATAAAAAGCTGAACAGCCAATAGCTAGGCAAGACTTTCATGGCAGAGAGGACACTTGGAAGAAGAAGTGAGAGACACCAGGAAATGCAGAACAAGCAGGATGGACAATACAGAGATTTGGTAACAAAGCCATGAGGCAGAAAGTAAATTAATAGAAATGGGTTGGTTTAAGTTATAAGCTATTTGTATCACTTTCATAATTAATATCAAGTCTCTGTATCATTATTGGGGAGTCGATAGTCCTGATGAAATATCTGCCTGCAATCCCCAGCTCCGCAGGTTAGAATATGAACCAGGTCAGAAACTGTTGAACTGTTCACTGTTCACTTGGAAATTGCTTCTAACTGAGGAATAAAGGGTAGGTTGACTCCAGGTATACATTCTTTTTGGGGGGTGGGGTTGAGACTGGGTTTCTCTGTAGCTTTGGAGCCTGTCCTGGAACTAGCTAACTTGTGTAGACTAGACTGGCCTTGAACTCCACCTGCCTCTGTCTCTGGAGTGCTAAGATTAAAGGCACATGCCACCACTGACTGGCTCAGGTTTACATTCCATTCTTTGGTCCTTCAAATGGAGTCTTCATCCTGAGACCATTTTCATGGATTACTTCCATAGCAAGCAGTGCTTAGCTCCTTATCATTTCTCCTGCTGCAGTGACAATTATCTATGTTGTTTCAAAATACTGTGTGTTGTGTCATCAATTGAAATGTAATTAGAAATTTCTTTGAGACTTTTAAACAGCATGGATGTAATTCAAGGAAATTATTATGCATGAAACTGGAATTGGTAAGAACCAAAACCAAAAAGGAAGTAGCATGTTTGTCACAGAGTCACTTTTATAGTCTAGAAAGATAAACAATGTAGATCATAACGTGGAGAAGGAGCAAGGGTCCTTCAGGAAGGAAACTAAAGCTAAATCACACTTGTCAAGCAATGAAAGATGGCAATGAGGTGGGATCACAGAGAACTAATTTCCACATTGCAGCCCGAAGTAGAGGGCGAAAAGCTTTGGCTTCTTTGCTGCTCTCTTCAATCTCCTGCCACTGTCTTTGATTGCCAAAATTCAGGTAACTTGACTGGAATCCTGGAGAACAGTGTACAGGATTTGGTCTCCTTCCATAATGCAGAGATAAGATGAAAAAGAGAGACAATTCAGAATACATGCTCAACCTCTCTGTCATACAGCAATAGTGGCTTTTACGGTTACTAACTTTGGAGCACATTCTCAAAGGTTTCTTGTGCTTTCAACTATTTAATGCTGTTTCAAAATTTCTACAGTTCAAGACATTTGCTTTTTATTTTTGATAACTTTACAAAATCATTTAGTAGTGACGGTTGGACACTACAAAAATATTTTTAATTTGCAAATTATCTAATATGGATCTTAGCACTGTCATTGAAGGTATTTAGACACTTAACTTTAAAAAATGTCGTCAAATAATGAAAAGTTTTGAAAGTCTTTGTTATTGAATTTGAAAAAAGTTAATCAAGTCTTTGAAAACTTCATACAACTTATACTGCTCAGATTCCCTTCTCTTCCCACTCCAGCTCCTCCAAGGTCTTCATCCCTTTTTTACATAGCAACTCAATGAGTTTCAAAAACTGCTTTTCAGATTTTCACTTTTCCAAGTTTATATGTCTCTGAAAGCTCACCCTCTCACTAGCATAAAGAGCTGTAGGAGTAGATTCTTAACTAAAAATGCACAATGCAAAGAACACATGCCACTGTGTGAGATCTATTTGAAGTTTGCCTTGATGTCGGCCTACCTCTAAAAGATTCCTTAGGATTCAAGAAAAATCAAAGTTACTCATGAGAACCTAGATGCTTAAATCCTTGTCTCTGCTACTGGGGATTATGTCACTGGATACTCCAGAAAATGAATATGTTCTGAAGTGGATGAAGTGGAAAATTAAATCCCCAAGCTGGGTGAGTATGACATAATAATGCTTGACAAGTGCTTGAAGAGTTTAAACAGCAATCAAAGGAGAAAATGGTTTTTTGTAGCATAAGAACACAGAGCCTGAAGGACCCAAATGGAAACATTTTAATGCTTTTCTGGAAATATTTCCTAATGGAGTCATAAGTCATGCCTACAGAATTTTTGGGGGAGTTGGAGAGAAGTAGTTGGTGCAGAGATTTTTGAAGTAAATAAAAGGAAGTAGAGAATATACTATGAGAATATAGTCAGGCATTTGTGCCTTTAGTTCCAGTGCTACAATTGACCATTACATTTGTAATTTACGGTGAAGTATGTGCACCTATATAATTTTCTTCAATTCTCAGGTGAGTGGCCACATTCAGAGAGGTTAAAGAATGGCTTGTTCAGAGTGAAGAGTAAAAGCCAGGTTATGTCTGATGATCATAATGCTAGACAGTAAATAAGGGGAAGAAATCAGCAGTGTGTTCCTGGAACATGCTGCTAGGCAGTTTAGCTAAATCAGTGGGACACCCTGTGAGAGACTCTGTTTTAAAAAATAATGTTGAGAGCTACTAAGGAAGGAAATAATGATTTCTGACGTTAACACATGCATACACCTGAACACATATGTACATGCTTCTGTATGAACATAACACACACACATACACACACATACACACACATACACATTGTGGAATAATCTTTTTGTACACTGTGAAGACACATTGCTTTCATTGGTTTAATAAAATTCGAAATGGCCAATAGCTATTTGGACAATGTTAGGTGGGACTTACAGAGAGAGAGAGAGAGAGAGAGAGAGAGAGAGAGAGAGAGAGAGAGAGAGAGCGCTGGAATGAAGAAAGGCAGAATCATGAGGAGATATGGAGAGAAGTAATACGGACTTGCTGTGCTGAAAAAACCTACATGGAAGAACAAAGATAAGAAATATAGGTTAATTTAAGATATAAGAGCCAATTAATGATAATTTTAATATATTGCCTAAGCATTTATAGTTAACAATAAGTCTCTGTGTAGTTATTTGGAAGATGGGCAGTGAGACAGACGAGTCTGCCCCCCCCACACACACAGAGGGGGAGTGACTGGTAAGTGTTAGAAGCCATTTTCCAACAGCACATGTGCCTGCCAGGAGGTCCAGTTGTCAAGCAGGTTCATCAGTTCACTTAATTGTCTTCTGCATTTCAAGTTTCTGGCCTAGTGGAACCTAAATTAATGTAAGAACATAGATTGAAATGTAGTGATAGGAGCGGCGAGGCTGCGTCCCCAGCACCCGGCCGCCCACATGGCTAGCTTATGCCCCGAAATAATTACATGGAAACTATTCTTTTAAACACTGCCTGGCCCATTAGTTCCAAGCCTCTTATTGGCTAGCTCTTACATATCGATCTAACCCATTTCTAATATCCCTGTAACACCACGAGGTGTCTTACCAGGGAAGATCTTTACCTGCATCTGTGTCCAGTAGGAGAATCATGGTGACTCCTTGACTCACCTTCTTTCTCCCAGCATTCTGCTCTGTTTACTCCACCCACCTAAGGGTTGGCCTATCAAGGGGCCTACGCAGTTTATTAATAAGAAATCACTCCCACATTGAAATACAGTTCATTATTTATTTTACTACTTAGAAAAACAAAGAGAGAAAGATTGAAATGTATGATAACAAGATACCCAAACTGTTTTGCACTGCTCGGTAAAAACATTTATTTAGTACAAATGAAATAACTTGGATGCTGTTTAACCCTATCCTCTGCAGACAGCATACATCTTAAACCACAATTGCAATTTTATTAGAAATAGTCTTTTAAAGTAATCTCCTGTATGGAGTTTCTTAGACTAACTCTGCACTCAGTGAGTCTGGTGATGCAGACTGGTTATCAAATCAATAAGGTCTAGGATCAACTTGGAGACAACCCCCTGTGAGATACTTTCTAGATTTGGAATGTTGATGTAACTATCCCCTTGGCTGGGATCCCAGACAGAATAAAAAGGGCAAAGAAACCCAAACACCAGAATTCATTGCTCTCTGCCTTCAGACTGTGGGCTACATCTAACTCTCCTTTTAAACTCTTGCCTTCATCCCTCTGGCCATGCTGGACTATATTCTCACACTGTTAGCCAAAATAAATTCTCTCTCTTTAGTTGCTTTTTGGTAGGTGTTCTGTCACAATGGTGGGAAAACTAACTAATATAATGAGAAAAACTCATTTTGTCAACTTTACCACTGTGTCTTCTATACGATTAACACAAGGGCACTATACAAGCCACCTTACTTTACTTCAGGAAACATATATAAATAGGTATGAAGTTATGTTTTTTAAGTAGATGAACAAGCATAACTAAGTGGATAAATTATTTAAGGAAAAACATTCTAAATTTTGCCATTCAGTAATACAGCGCCACTTAATCTTATATTTTATCTATGTATTACAGCGAAGAGAAAAAGATACAGCACATGGTGGGTTAGCAGAACTAGTGCCTGTTGAAGTTAAGGTGGCAGAAGAGGCTGACCATTTGAAGGACAGTGAAAAAGATGATAAATGTTAGAAGTATGGTCAAGTTTCAAGTTTCCGTCACCTTTTTTTTTCCTGTTCAGCCCCCAAAGTTATGTGACTTAGTAAAATACAAAACCTTGCCATCATTCATACAATGAGGTACATTTTGTAAGGTGGGGAAGGAATTTCTGGCTGATGAGGTTGTCGCATTTAAGTGCAGCCTAGGCATTAAATGTACAGAAATACCATGAGAGAATAACATGGAAAAAAATGACATCTTTAATTCTAGATGTGACAGAAATAGCTTCCACTCCCCTTTTCATTTGAGAGCTATTTGGGTTTGGCTGTAAGTAGCGGGAAGTATGAGAATGTGTTTTGGAATTGCTGCCTGGATGCTGCTTCTCAGCAATGGATCTACTCTGATTTTAACCCTGACTCACAAACCAGCATGTCAACACCTGAAATCTTCTCTAAGATGCTCATTTCCTGGGTCCCATCTAAGATTACATAATTTGTATGCCTAGCACATACATTTTACGAGAAGCACTCCTCATAATTCATACGCACATCCATTCTGGAAAGTACCACCTCAAGTTATGGAATGGGAGTACACACCTCCAGAAAGTACCTTTTCATCTCTACCCTACAGCCCATGATGGGAACATTCAGCAGGCTAATGTTTGAAGACCTTTGCTGACATGAATTGTATTTCCTTTCTCCCCGCCAGTCAGGATTTATCATGTGACTTGGTTTAGCCAAATAAAAAAATGACTTGAGGTGACAATTTGTACTTTTTCACAGAGATTTAAGATCCAGCACATTCTTTGTGAAATCCTCTTTCCTCTTCCTCTGTGAACCGCAAGGTGCAGAGAACAGTTGTCTGTTAGTCTAACTCTTGAAATGAGGAGAGCAGGCAATAGGAAATGAAGTCCACCTAACTTGCAGGGCACACGTAATGAGAAAGAATATCTATGCTACTCTAACCTTGGGAATTTGGGAGTCATTGGTCACTATAGCATTGTACTGACTGACAAGCCTGAGTCCACCAAGCTATACCATATTATAAGCATGGTTTTGCAAGCTTTTCTCCATGAGGTCATTTCTCCTGGGTTCCCTAGGACTTCTGAATGAGAGGCCATTCCTAGATTTTGAACAACCATCCTTGAAATCTTTAAGGCTTTTTGTCCTTGTTTCCTGTCTAGTACTGACAAAATCTAGAAACACTGCTTGTTTGTACATCGGAATATGCACCTCATTTTACCTGATTCTGATAACTCTAATTGTTAATGTTCATGAAAAGCGACAGAAAATGTCACATGTGGTCATTTCTTGCTGTGCCTTATTGATACCACCCCTATCAATCTGTTGTTAGTCTCTTGCAGGTTCAAGCATTCATTACTGTTTGGCGGTAATAATTGAATTTATTTTTAAGATCTGAATTAAAGGATTCAAATACAAACCAAATCATACAAAAATGGGAACTGTTAGATTAGGGCCACTTTAAGTGGTCTGCTAAAATCATATTTGAATCTTGTCAGCTTACACACTAACATCTTTTACCTAAGACTAGGAACTAGAAGCAGGCTGGAAAATTGTGGAGTCATGTATTTGGGTTTGTGTATCAGTGTGTAATTTTTTGGGAGGGTATGGGAAGTTTACCTACCTAATTATGTTAAGTTTAGACTTGTATTAGCATAATTGCTTTGTGTTTCCTGAACATGGCTCTGAGACCAGTGAGGGGCAGGTGGCTTGGGATTAAATTTGGAACATAACCAACGTACAAGAAAATGTCAACTATCTATCTGGAACATTAAGGAAATGAGTTGTACTGGATACAAAGTTCATGCGTATAAAAATAGGTTCATTTTAAACTATTTTTGGTGAACATCTTTGAAAATGTATATATACTTCCCTGCTTTATTAAATAGAACATTCTAATTTGATCTCTGCCTGATGACTCAATCATGAATTATTCTAGCGGGCTTTAATAGAGCTTCAGAGTACAGGATTCTGTGTTTGAATCTGTCAGAGGCCCAGTTTGGAGTCCTGGGATCATCTTTTCTGATATTTCTGTCCTCACCATCAACTTTCTGGCTCCCGGCCATGGCTTTTGGTGCTGTGAGTGTATGTCTCTGCAGTGGCACATTGTGTCTAGGAATCATCAAACTAAGGCACCAGACAGTCTCACTTGTTGAAGTTTGACCTAAAACAGGAATAAATTGACTCTAACTGTGGCCTCAGGAGCTCTCCTGTGGGCGGAAAATGCCCATTTTTAGTTCTATTTTTTCTTGATTTTCAAGAAAACAAATTTCTAGGTTTCCTGAATATCACTGGGTCTACTTTGAAGAGGGACGATATAATTTGAGGTAGGGTGTTATAGTTGTATGAGGCCAATGAATGGCTTATCTATAACGGCTCATCTCCAGGACCCTTCGCACTATTGGGATGTTTCATATTTGTTTCTAGAAACTAAGATTGGTATCACGGTAGTGTTAAATCATTTAAAAAGAAAAACACTGGAGTGTCTTCTCCTAGTCTTCATACTAAGGTAGTTTAAGGGTTTTGGAGGGGGTGGCCCAATCAGCAAAATGCCTGCTGTACAAGTACAAGGACCTGAGTTTGTCTGTATCCACATAAAAGAGGATTTAAGTCAGGCCTATCATTCCAGTGTTGGAGGGTAGCTGGACTTTCTTTGGACTGCCAGTTAATGAATAAGGACACAGAAAGTTCATATTAAGTATGAAAGCCTTACATTATTAAAACATTTTAAATGCCATTTTCTTTCGATCCTTGAAGTGTTTGAAAACCACCTATATATCTAAAATACGCCTATGTTTAACTTTAAAAGCATACCTCACATGACTACAAGTTTGATTGTTATAAATGACTAACTATTCACCTGCATTTCCTAATTATCCTAAACAGTGTATAATAATAGCTTTCGAATACTAAAACTTTACATTGGATTTTTAAATGAGCTGCATAGGTACAATGCTTTAAACAAGAGCATAAACATTATATACAGTATGTTATAACACAAATAACCTTACATTTGTATCCATATACAAAAATCCATACCAATGGAGGAAGAGACAGGCAGATCCATGGAATTAGTCAGTCAGTCACTGTATCCAAATCCAATGAACTCAAGGTTCAGTGAGAGACCCCGTCTCAAAAGGTAAGGCAATGGGCTGTCATGATGGCTGAGTGGGTGAGGGCACTTGCCTCCGAGCTGATTTTGATCCTAGAATTAATAAGTTGGAAGGAGAGAACCAGTTATCACAAATTTTCTTCTGATCACCACTCTATGACACACATATTTGGGTACAGGAACAACACACACATTCACACAATAAATAAATAAGTACATATATATTTAATTATTTTTTAAAGGTGGAATATGATTGAGTAAGACACTCATCATCTGTCTCTGGCCTCTATACACTAATATACATGTACACATGTGCCCATACTCATGTGAACAAGTACTTAAATCACACACATACACACACAGTTGCTTTAATACAGAGTCTTAATTCTTATAGAGAATCATTGCCATTCTAAACATTTGTCCTTTATTTTCTTAGGTTGTACGCTGTTTGGAAAAGATCTAAAATCACCCTTAATTGCTTGGTTTACTGGTGCCTAAGTCAGGCCACTCTAATAGCAGTGCCTTTATCCTGTATAGTTATATTCACAAAGTGTATCATAGAAGTAAAGGGTGCGAGGGCTTATAAAGATGACAAGGATGAGTGGGCCATGGACATCGTCCATGTATGGAGGTATTTCTCGATGCGGCCCCTCCCTTCAGAAAGTACTAGTGAAGGTTTTGCAAAGCCGTTTTATTGTCAGTTATAGGACTCACGTTCCCTTGAGCACCTGGGTTGTTAAACCACATGTGGTGTGAGGAAAGTAACGTTTGCCAGTTCAGACGTGCTTGTGCACGGCCGGCAGGGAAGTGTTTCGCCACACATGGATGAGAAGGCACGGCTCCTTTCCTCTCTTTCCCTGACTGGTGAGGAAGGTATGATTTATTACATGAGACTGAGACCTTTTGTGTGGTTGTGATTACCTAAGACATCTCGGACAGTTTCATGCCCTTTCTCTTCTGTGGTTTGCTGCAAACTATGGTACTCCTGCAGCAATCGGGGCGAGTGGCAAACATGTGTTTACAGTTACTTATAGAGGAAGTGCAGGACCATGTAGCCTCATATGCCAGTGGAGGCAGCCTGGCTGGGATGGGGGCATGAGAGGCCATGCAAAACATGAAAGAAAACCACCATAAAATGAAAACCAATTATCACTTCCATATGATCATCTTCTTGTTGGCAGAATTGCCCTCTGGGGCCGCCTTCTAGAGTACAGGCTTTAGCAGAAAATAGAGAACACAGGAGTTGCAGGAAAATTAAATTTATGTGAGTTCATTTTATGCAGAAGGGAAGTCAAGAGTTTGCTTCTTCTCCACAGCCTATCCCCGTATTTCTCCATCTTCTTGCCCATTTTTCTATTGCCCCTCTTTTTTTCTATGTAGAAACCAGAATATCTTCCAAGTCTGCTCAAGTGGTCATATTACCCATGTCTTTAAATCTTTCCCCATATGAGGCCTTGCAGGCCTGCATAATTATAACCAGGCATCTCTCCACATCTCCGGCGACATGCACCCTGTCTTTCTCGTGGCTCCTATATATTTGCTACACTTCTGTCACAAAAACTTCCTTCAAGATTTTAAAAGAATCATGATATATAGACTTTTTGCTTCCATGGCTTTGAGTAAGTGGAAATTTTCCTAGTCTCTAGTCTGTTTCTTCAAGAGCATCAACCCTAAGCCTCTCCTCCCAAAATATTCCAACTTTAGGGACTATTATTCCCAATGCTAAGGACCTCTCTCTCCCTTTGCACATCCCAATGTCTCCTTTGTCTAAGGTCTTGTTCCCTGGGACCATGATACTCTTATAATATTGACCACCTGTTCATTACTATCTTTCTCTGGAAAGTGCATGGCTGTGATCTACTTGCTTGACAATTTAAGTGCCTGGTTGCACTTCAATGCTTGCATGACTTTCCGCCTCCCTCCTGCCTGGTTACTAAGCCTTGTTGACCATTATTAAGCATGTGTTGATATAATTCCTGTTGCTTAACCTATCAATGGGCCTTTTCTAGGTGATACTCGCTTCTCAATGTTATCTTACCATCATCACAAATCGTCTTTAACTCATTAGGTCCTTTCAAAAACTACCATGTCTTAGAGAAGAGATAATACTGTCTTTAAACGACCATTAAGACAACTGTGTATGTGTGTCTCTCCATGTGTGGGCATGTGCCTGTGAGTGAAGGTGGCTATGGAGGACAGAAGTGTTAGGTCTCATTGCAGGAGGAGGAGTTATAAGCAGTTGTGGGCTATCTGATGTGAGTGCTGAGAAACAAACTCCAGTTCACTACCAGAGCAGTGTGCACATCCTTCATCACTGAACCATTTTTCCTGGTCCTAAAATGACCCCTTAAAAGATTGAAAGTCAAAAGTGACTTGGAACATTGGTCGAAATTCTGACAAGATTTTGAAAAGCAAAGTAGATGCTTGCAATGAAAAAGAATACTCACGTACAGTGACATTCCATGACAGAATTAGATGAAAACTTTAGTGTGCAATAAGTAAACTGCACCTCCAAAAGTTATTAGTCATAGATTCTTTACTCTTTCCTGGTCTCTTTTAGGAATGCAATAGGCCTTCAATAGGCACCAGAGTCTATAAACGCAGGTGCAGCAAGGACTCCATCTGTTCACTTCAAAGACTTCCTGTGACAAGGTGTGTATGTGATAGAGAATGCTATATTGCTCTATTCAAAGAATTGTGACAGTAAGCCCTATCATTTGAATATAGGGTTCAGATACTGAATGAGAATGGAAAATAATAAAAACACTGAGCTAGGGGGGAAGTTACTTTGTTTTTGTTACTCATATGGTTGTAGCTGTTTGACCAAATTTGGCATAACTCTCATTTTGAATAATTAAACTATATTACCAATATCTACTGAGATCAGAAATCACCTGTCAGTCAACATGGATGCAATGACATTTTATCTGTATAATAATTTTGTCATCTTGAAAATGAGTTGGAGGAAAATAAAGCTTCTCCTTCATTTCAGGAGGCAAGGATCAATACTTCCAGTTGGTCTGGTCACTCTGTTAGTCTGATATAGACTAAGGAAAGATTTCAGTATTAGATAATTCTGAATCATTGAAGCCTTTTGCAGCAAGATAATTGTTTTCTCATTTAGCTTTGTACACTGAAGGGGATGATACTGATTGCCAACCATTACCACAAGGAGCAAATTAAGGAATTTGAATGCAGAGACTGTTAAGTGTCTCATGCCTTACCGACTGAGCTAGCCAGGCACAAACAAGCCATCTCCTACTACAAATTGGCTCCCATTGTGGGTCTAGCTAAATACACATAAAACCTGAAGGGGGTTTGGAAAGGAATTCTACAGGACTGGAAAAGATAAGAGAGATGAAACATGGTGAATTTTAGATGTTCCTACAGGTTTCCATTGGTGAAGGAGGAAGCACGCTTACTAGGGGGAAATGCTTTGTAGCATAGCCACGCTTGAGCACAGTCTAGCAAAACATTCTAAGCACTACACTTCCACAGTATTGATGATCTCCTTCTCCTGTTTTTGTCATATGCCTCTAGATATATAAAAACCATTCTTACCTACAGAAGTAATCTACTTGTTTTTATATATAAATTTAATTTGTTCCATATGTTCATTTAATTACTCTCACAAATTCTATCTTGCTAATTTCTTCTTGAACAACATAGTGGAAGTGTTTTTATTTTACTTACAAAGCATAAATCTAAAAATCTTTTTTACCTCCTCCTTATCCTTCTGACAGTTTTTGGTTCTACCATGGATATGACTCTTTTATTTGTTTATTCATTTTCTCCTTTTATTCATTCATTTTTATCATTCTCCCATTCATTCAGAAAATAAGTATTCTCTATTCCATCAACTATGATAATCTGATCTGGCATTTAGAAACTAATGAAACTAATGAATTAAGAAGAGAGGAGTATTTGGGGGAATGTTTAAGAATAAGTGCTGTCTTGAACCGAGGATTTTTGGGTTCACATTTGTAATCCCTGCACTTGTAAGGCTGAAGTGGGAGGATTGCATGACAGCCTGGGCCACTTGGTGAGTTCCAGGCCAACTTGAACTATAAGGTAAAAACCTGTCTCAAGAAAACAAACAAAGAGAAAATGAGTGCTTTGAATTCAAAGACAGACTTCCACTTGAATTCTTAACCAGCTTTGCCCCAGCTGACTGACCCAGAGAAGCATAGTGTCTCAACTGTAAAATGAAGATGCAAATTATTACTGGTCCAAAGCTTTTGTCGAGAGTAAAATGACAATAATGGCACTATTAATATGCTATCTCACATAAAAATTAATATTCGATAAACATGACCATGATGATGATGGGGGTCATTTTAGTGATCAAGTTCTTCTTAGTGATTTGGACTTTTAAAGAAGCCCCCAACGTCCCAATGAGGAGCAGATGGAGAGAGAACACGAGCAAGGATGTCAGGACCACGAGGGGTGCACCCACCCACGGAGACAGTGGGGCTGATCTATTGGGAGCTCACCAAGGCCAGCTGGACTGTGACTGAAAAAGCATGGGATAAAACCTGACTCTCTGATCATGGCGAACAATGAGGACTGATGAGAAGCCAAGGACAATGGCACGGGGTTTTGATCCTACTTCATGTTCCGGCTTGGTGGGAGCCTACCCAGTTTGGATGTTCACCTTCCTAGACATGGACGGAGGGGGGGAGGACCTTGGACTTTCCACAGGGCAGGGAACCCTGACTGCTCTTTGGATTGGAGAGGGAGGGGGAGGGGTAGAAGAGTGGGGGGAGGGCGAGAAGGGTGGGAGGAGGGGGAGGGAAATGGGAGGGTGGGAGGAGACGGAAACTTTTTTTTCCTTTTCTCAATAAAAAAAAAGAAGCATCATGCAAGTCACCATGGAGCTATTGATATTGAATTTTTTTAGTGTATTGATGTTTTGCCTGCATGCATGTCTGTATGATGGTGTCAGATCCTCTTGAACTGGAGTTAGAGACAGTTGTCAGCTGCCATGTATGTGCTGGAATTAAATTCTGGTCCTTTGGAAGAGCAGTCAGTGCTAGCTCTTCAGCCCTGCTATTGGAATTTTTAACAGATTGACTACTAGGTTTTAACACTGAAGCTTTATTTCGCAGTATTCCATCTAAAACCTAAGAATGGATTAATTATCTTTTATGTGTCTTATAGATCACTTGCATTACTGTTAATCCCCAAACTCCCCTCCATTTACTTAAAGTGTAATTTATATAGAAACTTCATATAGTTATGAAAGGTTATTAAATGGTCTTCTCCAAAGAAACAGCCTTTATGGGCATCATTCTTCAGTGCAGACTCTGAGCTAGTTTGTGACAGAATAATTACATCTCTGACTTACATTGATTATTATATTGATTACTTAGATTCTCATATTGGTATTAGAATTCTTGTTATTATTTTTAACTGTTAATTTATAGGTGTCCACCTATGAGTATCATTATAAGGTGAGATTAATTACTAAGGAATATTCCGTACACTCACCTCATTAATTTTATTTAAATGAACTAGTACTTAGAGCAGATAGATTCTATTTCACATGCTGTTTATCAGTTTATTCTTTCAGGGTAACATACTAACCTCATACTTGGTGTCCTTTATTTCTCTATTATTTCTAGAATGCTTAAATGGTTCTGCTGCTTTACAATAAGGATAACCCATTTTCCTGCGCTTTTGTAACCACCTGCAGTCAGATATCAATTTACTTGTGACACCTTGGTCCAGTGCAACTTACTCTAGAACACCATCTCTCTTCTAATTACCTTTAGCAGGATAGCACAGGCATGCCCTCATGAGAGTATCAGGAATAGAAAAGTGATAACAGAAATTCATGAGTATTTTTTTATCAAACTTGGGCTGTCTTTAAATTTTTTAATTAATCAAAACAAATCGATATACTTATAGGATATAATATATCTATGTGTTTATATCACAGTGAGAAGGGTAAATTACTACCAAGAGTCATGCACACATCAGGTATGACAATTTTGGTCAGGGAATTCAGCCATTATGATAGCTTGCTTTCTGAGCACAAATGATAATTTGCTGTTAGCTGCCAAAAGTTTTGACTCTTACCTAATTTACGTCCAAATCTTTTCAGATTATGGCATCATGAGTGTAGTCCAGGGTATTGTGATCAGCATCAGGTACATAGAGAGTTCCTCTTGATTAAGAAAGAAAGCTATAGAATAGGGAAAATGCTACTTGCCATAAACATGCCTATATCATAGATAAGTAATAGAAACAGAATTATTTTACATGAATATTGCCATTGGGAGTCAGGAAGATTGAAACGTTACTAGTAATTACTGGCCCACAGTAACTTTAAACTCTTTGCTGAATGCTGCCTGTCTTCCCTGCTCCCGACTGATTTTAATGAGTCTAGTCCTTGTTTCTCCTTATGGTTCTTATTGTTTCACACTAGCATGCTTTTACTATTCTAGTCTACTTGGCCATTTCCAAAGAACATATGGACCTAGATATACAACTCTGGCATATGACCAAAGGACTCAACATTCTACTCCACAGATACTTGCTCATTCATACTAATTGCTGCTATAACAGCTAGGAAATAGAAATGGTTTACATGTACTTTAACCAACAAGTGGATCATGAGAATATGGCACATCTACATATACACTATGGAATGCTATTGAGCTATAATGAAATGCGAAATTTTCATGAAATTTGTAGGTATGTGGATGAAACTAGAAAAGATCATATCGAGTAAGGCAAAATTTGCATGCTCCCTCTCATTGAAGACTCCTAACTCTACATTTTCAGATGTGAAGACAGTTGCATGTCACAACTGCAGAAACTAAAAAAATAAAAAGGGAGTATTGTTGGGGTGGGAGGTTGGGGGAGCAGTAGAAAGACTAGTAGTGGGATAAAAGTGATCTCTCAGAGAAACACAAACAATGAGAGGAGAAGGCTTTCACTAGGCAGGAGATAAATAAATTGGGAAGGAGAGAAAAAGGAAATAACAGTAAGGAGTTCTAAAATGGCATAAGGAATCATATTATCAACTATCTATCTAACAACCTATCAGACACATAAGTTTATATACATATATACATAAGTATATATACATATATACACAAGTATATATATGTATATATATATATAGTTTAAATGTAAATTTCTCATCTGAGTGGACAAAGTTCCCCCCAAAAGCCAAAATAAAAGCCAAACACTGTGCATGAGAAGCCCTCTTTCAGGTTGTTTGTCAGGGTTGTCCAAGAAACTCCTTTCTATAGGTTATTGATTGCTATTGAGCTTGGTTGCCACCTAGAGGTAGAAAATAAATCCCTTTGATGAAGATACACACTTCAGACTCAGAGACTAGAGGCCCTTGAGATGTAAGTGTCTTGAAAGCCTCTTCCATGAGGATGAGCTTTTATGGTATCAATAAAAGCAATTCAAGCTCCCAAAGGGCAGAAGCAACCAACAGTCGGACTCAGCTATTAAACCTGAACAATGAACTACGAACCACAACAATGACCAGAATAGTACAACAACCCTACAATTGCAGTAGAGTCATGTATACCTTGTTGGTAATAAACAACTCTTTAATTAGACTAAAGAACCTATAATCACCACCTTACTAACTGGTCTTATCTCTAAGTGCCTTCTAAATATTTGTTCTCATACCACAGATAAGTGTAGTCCTCATGCCTAATCAATGAAACTCTCTTTGAAGTAGATGGAGACCATTACAGAAAGTTACAACCAACAAAATGCAGGGTTGTTGAGCCCTGCCAGTAGATAAATATATAAAACAACTCCTTTACCCAAGGCTTAGGGAACATGAGGAAGGGAGATCAGGGGGAAAGATTCTAAAAGCCAAAGGATCAGAAAGTTTTCTATGAGACTGTATCTCCTATTAAATTCAGAGACTATCCCCATAAAGCCTAGCTGGCATGACTGCCTAAACTTGTGCAGAACAAAGACCAAAACAATTGACACACTAAAGCGGAAAAGAGAAAAGGCCAAGAGCCTCAATACTACAAGAAGATCTATAGATAACTGAAGAATGCTGAGAGCAGGGGAAGTAATCTTCCTTAGGGAAGAATATACCAACTTGTTATCTAGAAACATGCACACAAATAACAAAAATATTAAAGAGTGTGTGTGTATGTGTGAGCAATAAATAAAAAAGAGGCCATAAGTATGAAAGAGAACAAGGAGGGGTATATATGTTGCAATAGGCCACTTACTGGTTTCTGACTGCTCATCCCTGAAATAACCACACAGAAACTATATTAATTAAATTAATGTTTGACCTATTAGCTCTAACTTCTTATTGGCTAGCTCTTACATATTAATTTAACCCATTTCTATTAATCTGCGTATTGCCATGTGGCAGTAGCTTACTGGGTAAAGTTCTGGGGTCTGTCTCCAGTGGGGCTACATGACTTCTTCTGACTCCACCTCCTTTCTCCCAGCATTCAGTTTAGTTATTTTCACCTACCTCTATTCACTACACAGGATGAAGACAGTTTCTTTATTAACAAATGATATTTATAGCATAAAAAGGTGAATCCCACATCACTCCCCTTTTCTGTTTAAATGAAAAGGAAGGTTTTAACTTTAACGTAGTGAAATTACATAAAAACAAACAGGCATCAAGCAATAATTACAGTTACCATATTTATATCTACTTTATCTTTTATCATAACTAAGGAAAACTGTAACTATAAGTTCTTCAACTCAATCAAAGACTCCAAAAGGATACAATATTACCTAATTAAGCAGAAAGTGCATTGTAAGCAACTTCCAATACTCTAGACTTGACAGAGACATCTTGCTGCCTGGACAGTTACCCAAAGTTCTTATGTACTGCTGGCACATCCATCTTCAGCCTACAGGCCCATAGTATCCAGTAGACTTTTCCATGAAACAGGAAATTTCAAAGGCAGTTCAGTCACTATCTGCTGTGTCTTGCAGAATGTCTAGCAGATTCTTTCATGAGGCAGGAACCCCAGAAGATCATTTCACCTTTAGGCAAGTTCAGCAGTCATTTCTCTGAAAGTCCTGCGTGTCCAGCTGATCAAGCAGTTCAGGGAAGAGCAGTTTCTTGTTTAAATGGCTAACCAATGCCATAAAGAGCCTGTTTGGTGCCCATCTTCTTCTTGAAGTAATTGGTGCTGCCAGGAGAAGATGTGTCTCATTGTCATAATAAGTCCTAAATTCGTAAACATTTTAAATGCCATATTCTGTAGTATTTGATAGGTTTGAAGAATACCATTCTAACTGAAATATATCTCTATATATCTAGAAAACCTAACTAACATGACTAGAAGCTTGACTATTATAGATGATTACCTATTAACCAATATTTCTTAACTATACATTACATTTTTCAATGAGCTACACAAACACAATACCTTAATCAATATGTATATATAATATATTATATATATGGAATTTGTATATATAATAACAAAATTGGCCTTAAATTTGTATCAATAAATCAAGATCCATACCAAATATGCAAATCTCTATAGCATATACCCCTTTAAATGTAAACAATGATTTAGAAACAAAATTTGGGAATATGGACATAGTTCCATTTAAACTGCTTTCTGCTGTTTATTAGGCAAAGTAATTTTTTGAGGGGTGTTCAAGGCAACCTTTCAGGTTAGCCTGGAATGAATCTACAGGTTCTCATCCTCTGTGAAAACAAAAAAAGAACATCTTTTACAAAGTAGTATATCCTTAGACCCATATTTTAATTCAAGATATGTTATAAAGTATATATGTTGGTTACTTAGCTTCTTTACATTCAAAAAATTCAAAGAAAACACAATAATATACAAAATCCAGACTCTTTGTATATTTTACATCTTTACATGGCTTACTATTATTTCTTTAATCTATGACTTTCCTTACTCTGTCTCTTTAAAGACTGTTTAATTTTTTAAACCATTTAATTGTTTTCCAACTCTCCATACTCTTTTTATTCTTTCTCCCAAGCCTACATACATTTATCCAACACCGTGACCCACTTAGAGGTCTTTTCTGTCTGAATTTGTCCTATTGTGTATCTGTAATACTATACTGTCCAGGAGTGCTTTTTAAAATTCATATGCTTCTTAAAAACCTAAGCTGTGGTATATCTATGGTATATATGGCCCTGCCTGCTTGCTTCACACAGTCCAACCTGGTGGTTATCCGTTCACTGCCTCTGTAAGCTGTGCACATTGCCCCAGTTCCAAGTATGCAGTGGGTCTATGTCAAGCCACTAAGCAGTTGTAGCACTTTGCTCACAAAACCCATTTTAATGCTCCAGCTCCTGAAAGAGTCAGAGATTGTGCTAGCAGCATGATCCATGGCCCAGAAGCTGCAGTTTCAAAACAGTGCAATGTTTTTTTTTTGTTGTTGTTGTTCCTGCTATGGCTAAATCAGAAAATCCTCTCTTAAAGGAACTGTAGCATGCTGCCAGCTGATAAAAACAATGTGCTAAGCTTTGTTTTTGTGTGTGTGTGTCTGGAGTTCCTTTCCAAGCTTTCTCAGGTTTTATGTGGATTTTAGTTGACCACATTTTTTTGAAATAGGCTGCTTATTGGTTCTCAGCTGCTCAGCCCTGAAATAACCACACAAAAACTATATTAATTTAATCACTGCTTGGCCTATTAGCTTTAGCTTCTTATTGACTAGCTCTTACATATTAGTTTGACCCATTTCTATTAGTCTGTGTATCACCACATGGCACTGGCTTACCGGGTAAAATTCCACCGTCTGTCTCCAGTGGGGCTACATGGCTTCTCCTGACTCTGCCTCTTTTCTTCCAGCATTCAGTTTAGTTATCCCTGCCTACCACTATTCCCTGTGCAAGTCTAGGACAGGTTCTTTGTTAAACAATGGTATTCACAGCATTCATAGGAAAATCCCATACCATATATGGAAGATTTGAAGGGAGAAAAGGGAAGAAGGAAATGATGCAATTATAATTTCAAAAAAAGAAGTCATTAAAAAAAGAACATTGAGAAATATTTATACATCACACCTAACAAAATTTGGGAATACATAAGGTTTTTTTGCAAGCTTGAGATATTTTTGTACAGTTTCAATTCATTTTTGAGTACAAATTGGCATAATATTGCCAATCCAGCTGAAATAAAATGTTTATATTTCTTTGAATATGACTTGATTTCTTTCTGTGATTTAAAAGCACACATTTTATATCTTTGTAAGCCCTTTTGTGCTAGAGAGATGTCCTTCTAGGCTCTGCCTTAGTTCTTTCACAGAACTTTATAGTGGTCTTATAGCCACACCTGTAATTTGATCTTTGTTCCTCAGCTATATTTTCTGAGAAATGTCTTTGCTCCCTTGAGGAGTTATGGATGACAACATTTTATGTTTCCTCCCAGAAATCCATGAATTCTCTCTCTCCCTTTTCTATGTTCTATCAATAAATTTGATAGCTTTATTCTCTAAACAATCTCCTTATAATGACTAATCAAATATAGCTAATATTCAAGACCAAACTTCCATATTGTTGCTTAAGTTTACAGTTCATTAATGCATTTTGATTTCTATAATTATAACAGGTGATGGTTTTACCAGTAGCTCTGTGTAATATAAAATGGATCAAGATTTTTCTAACAATCTTTTCATCATATCTCTAGCTTGTGCTGGATGCTTTGACAAAGAGCCAATGCCGTGTGGCTTAAGTTGTACGTGCTTTAACACAACTCCATTACAGAATTCCTTGTTGGTTTTCTATTGTATATCACAAAGCATTCCAGAACTTGGTGGCATAATATAAAGACCATATGATGCTTCTCGTTAGTCTATGATAATTAAAGGATGACAAGAGCTGAGTTATACCTGCATCAGTGCTCATGCACCTGTTGTCTGCTGGAAGCCCAGCAAGGAGCCAACAGATTCAAAGTGGCCACAGTTGGGAAATCTCATACTCTTATATTTATCTCTCAATATTGAACCTGACCATTTGTAAACATCTTCATTGAACATTATATTATATAAATTTAGAGAACATGAAAGTATGATGGGTTAATTAAAAATTTTAGCCATGGTGAGGGGAATAAAAGAGGTGGTTCATCTTCTAATCATTCAGGATTTCTCTCTTATTGTCTAACATCTGTAAAGATACATACATATATATGTACATGTATATATACATACATACATAGCCATTGATGATTAGCAATCATTTTATTTTAATTATTGAATGAATGATTGGATGAAGAACATGCTTACATAGTAATGCCACATTGACCAAATATTTAGCTAGACAATCTACAATGTATTCTGGTGCTTTGCTCTATGTAACTTTCATCCAGTTACAGTTTCTTAAATAAACTGGGCAGATGTGCCTTTGCTTTGGTTATTTCAGCAATTCATATACAAATATCAAAATTTGCCTCTATTTAAAGATTTTTTTAAATTTAAACACTGCCTGACCCATTAGCTCTAACTTCTTATTGGCTAACTCTTACATCTTGATTTAGCCCATTTCTATTAATATCTGTATTATATTTATACATATAATTATACATATGTAATGTGGCAGTAGCTTACCAGAGATTCTAACAGAAGTCCATCTCCAGAAGAGGATGCATGTCTTCTCTCACTCTGCTCAGCATTCAGTTCTGTTTTCTCTACCTACCTAAGTTCTGCCCTATCAACTAGGCCAAGGCAGTTTCTTTATTCATTAACCAAGGAAAGCAACACACAAACAGAAGGAACCCCTACACCATTTTCCCTTTTCTGTTTAAACAAAAAGGAAGCCTTTAACATAGTAAAATTACATATAACAGGTATCTAGCAAGAATTACAGTCACAATATTTTTACTAACTTAATTTTTTATCATAACTAAGGAAAACTATAATTATAAATTCTTCAACTCCATCAAAGACTTCAGAAGGATATAATATTACCTAAGTAAACAGGAAGTGCATTGTAAGCAACTTCCAAAACTCTAGAATTGACAGAGACATCTCGCTGTCTGAACAGTCACTCAAAGTCTTTCTGTACTGTTGGGGCATCCATATTCAGCCTACAGGCCCATAGTCTCCAGCAGACTTTTCCATGAAGCAGGAAAATTCAAAGACAGTTCAGTCACTTTCTTCTGTATCCTGCAGAATGTCTCCCAGACTCTTTCATGAAGCAGGAACCCCGAAAAATCATCTCACCTTTAGGCAAGTTCAGCAGTCATTTCTCTGCATGTCATGCATGTCCAGTGAAGCAGTCCAGAAAAGAGCAGTTTCTTGCCCAAATGGCTAAGGAACCTCTTTGATGCCGGTCTTTCTCTCAAATTATCTTGGTGCTGCCAGGAGTAGATGTGTCTCAATATCATGAAAAGTCTTAAATTTTTAAAACCTTTAAAAGCCATATTCGGAAGGTCTCTGAAAGATTTTAAGAATGCCCAACTAACTGAAATATATATCTATACATCTAGAAAATTTAACTAACATGACTACAAACTTGACTATTATAGAAGATTATCCATTAACTTATATTTCTTAATTATACATTACATTTTTAAATGAACTACACAAACACAATACCTAATCAAGATCAGAAATACATACACATATAACAAAATTGACCTTAAATTTGTATCAATAAACCAAGATCCATATCAATGCAAAGTATTCATATCTATGTCATATCACCCTTTAAATGTAAACAAACAACTATAAACAATATGGGGAATATAGGCATAGTACTGTCTATACTGCTTCCTGCTGATTGGGGGCATTGTTTATCAGATATTTTATAATGTATCCTGTGTGCTAGGTTCATCTCAGTCAGCAGTTGGGCGAAGTAATGATTTGCAGATTTTTGCTGTGAACTTCTCCTTAGGTAGCTTCAGCCCAAGGTGATATAAATTTGAGCTTTCAGTATTCATTCTATTTTGTTCAGGACTAAAAGAAGTCATCTTGATATCAGACTTTTCAATACTGAAACTAGTTGTATGCATGTGCTATTTTTGTCAACTTTATAGAAGCTGAGACTTATGAGAAGAAAGAATCTTAATTGAAGGATTACCTGTATCAAATTGCTTGTAGGCAAGTCTGTGGGAGAATTTTCTTGATTGACTCGGGTGGGATGGCCTAGCCCACTTTGGGTGGTACCACCAATGTGCAAGTGTTCTTAAGTTATATAAAAGAGCAAGTAGAATGAATCAAGGAGACAAAGTTAAAAAAAAAAACATCATTCTTCAGTGTCTTCTGCTTCAGTTCCTGCATGCTGGTTCCTGTTCCTCTGAATTCAATCAGTGATGAACTATGATTGGGACATATAACCTAAACATACCATCACCTCCAAAGCAATTGGGACAATGCATAGTCTTTAAAACACTTTTTCAAAATGTTCTTCACCATTTCTTTCCTAGTTTCCTTTAAATACCATGGCAACTAAGTTTGTTGGATAAATAAATGAATAAACTATATTTATGCCATACAATGTCAAGGCAAAGATTTTTCTGTCTTCTTTATTGTTGGTTGTTTTGCCAGTTCCTTGTAAAATGATCAGTGCTCAATTGACATTTAATGGCTGGAAGAGGAGCAAAAGAATAAGCCACTAAATTAGCAAATAAACTGAAAAAAAATCCAATCTAGACTCACTATATCTACTTAATGAATTTTAACTCTAAACTGCATTAAGAAATTATTTTACAATTAGTTTTAATAAATCCTTAGGATAGTTCAGGAACTCAGGTCCATTACTGTCTTGGTTTTTATTCTTATTCAGAGACCTTTTACTAAGACAGAAAGAGAAACTACACACCATGTTCACCAGGAACTTTATTTATAAAGTAAAATATTTCCAAGTCTTTGACATGACAAATACAACATTGGTCTCTTTTCAGGAATAATGTGCCGAGCTATTCCTTGTAGGTGGAAAGGACTAGCACCCGTGTTCTGTAGACCCCACATGTCTTTCGCCTTGTGTTCCCTCTTTGACTGAGATGTAGTTCCTGCGGGTAAGACACTCACTTTTCTTAGCAGTAGCTGTTGGAATTGTCTAACTCTACTTCCACCTCCAGAAATTTTCCAATTATATTATGGGATGGGCCCAGGTAAATACATTCTATCAACTACTTCATTCCCTTGACTCTCCTCTCTCTCATTCTCTCTCTCCCTGTGTGTGTACATGTTACATTTATTTGTTTGCATGAATGTTTGCATGTGTGTACATGTAACAGAGGCTAGAAATTTACATTGGCTGTCTTCTTAGATCCTCTTTCCTCCTTATTTCTTGATACAGTGTCTCTCACTGTTTCGGATGTCATCTTTGTGGCTAGGCTGAATGGCCAGTGAATTCCAGGGATTTGCATATCTCCACTGCTCCCTTCCTCCTCACCACTGATTTTATAGAAATGTATCATCAGTCTGACTCTTGACATGAATCCTGGGGATCCAAACTCAAGATTTCATGCTATGCTAGTTCAGCAGGCACTTTACTGATGAAATCATGTCCCTGTTTTCCAAATAGTCTCATGATTCTGGTATTAGTGATCCATAGTGTCTAATCTCATAGTTTATATATTAATTTTGTAAGTGTGTGTACATATGTGCATATGTCTCTGCATAATGAAAAGTAAAATGCTACGGAGATTTTGATGGATGTCTGAAAGACCAAACTGAAGCAGAATGAAAGACTGTCACTTTTTTCTTGAAACCTGTGGATCTTTGCTTAAAGTATTAATCTGCGGAATATTTTCCTTGTAATAATTAGTATCATTTCTAGCATTCAGAAGGAACATATGTAGTCTTCAAATGGACTAAGACATGCATGAATATCAACAATTTTGCAAAGTATGTTTCTTTCCTGGAGTATCCCAAGAGTTGGTCATCATGTGTTACACATTTCTGAGAACTTTATGACTAACTTTGTTGTTTCATAAAAATAACAAAAATTCTCTATACTGGATGTGTACCCAGGATGTGGACAGCAGGTGTGAAGGCATTACATGGGACAGACACGCTCCATCAGATCCCAGGAAATCTCGATTCCCAAGTCAGTAGTGAATGCAGTTTATAACTGCATTTCCCCTATTAGCTTAGATGCCTAAACTCGAGCTTGATGGTACAGGTTTTTATTTACAGCTCTTTAGTTGCCTTTCCCCATTATCCCTGTAGGTGGGAACAATGGGGGTTTGAGGAGAAAAGGTATTCAGTGTATACTCAATAAGTCTACTAACAATGCATTGCCTTGGGCCATTGGATATGCATTTTATAAGCACTGTTAAGTTTTATCTCTTTTACTCTTATTGCAATTATCTGTTTGTATTTTATACGACTATGGACATACCTAGAGGAAGAATTTAATCATTAAGTACTTTCAGGCTAATTGACTCTCAATTGGAGGAGAAGCCTTGGGTTTGGAAACATGCTGCAAATTAGCGGAGCATGCCAGTTCATTGCCCACCTGTGGAGTTGACAGACGTAAGAGAACATTCTGACTTGGCATCAGTTTAGCTATAGTTAGTGTATCTGTCTTCAGGGATGCCCCTGGAGACCTCTGTGTTTGTTAGCTGTGTCTGATGTGAAGATATTATGGCTAAATTGCTTAGTTATTTAGGCTGAGAACCTGACTGTAGCAGCTGGCTTGAGGAGACATGGCGTCAATCCTACAACCATGTTGCCTCGAAAACAAGATGATGTCATAGTTTTCAATCTTTATTTACTTTTTCTTTCTGTGTTGCTACGTCAACTAGTAAATCAGTTATATGTGTTGCTAAATAATAAAGCCCTAGATATGTGAAGGAAACTAAAGTCCAGAAAAGGGAGATGGTTAATAAGTTGCTGCACATCCATAGGCTATCCAGTGAAAATCATTACCATCATTAGCATAGTTTCCTAAGATGAAAACTTGCTTAGAGTGAGTTACGACATAGTGACGCTAGCTCTAGCGTTTACATTTCACCATAAAGTAAGTTAATCAAATGAATCTCACAAATCATAATATTAATAATAAAAGATTACTCTTTCAGGAATCATTTTTCTAGACTACCAGGGTAAGACTAGCCTTGTTTAAATGGGTTACATTACTTTTTTCAAAGTTACTTAGTTGTTGAATAATTTTGAATGTAACCTGCCAAACACTGAAACTATTTTCACTTCGTGCAATTGAGTAAGATTCATACTAATGACCCCATAGAGTTGTTTCTATTATTTAACAAACTAATATAACTAAAGTACTTCGAATTTCTTGACATATAAAGTAACTTCTATAAATACTGCTGGATGTCCATCCAGAACTGCTAACACACCTTTTTAGACATATGGATACACATGTACACTATTCCTTCTATTATTGTTCTTCCTTCTTTTTTTACCTCTGTCAATAATTCTTAGGAATCAGATTATGAGTGGAGCCATCTATAACTGCACAAATTTGCACCATAACCATTACTCTTGGTATGGGATACACTGAGTACTTGAAATGAGGCTAGCCAATGTTAAGATATGCTATGGCCAGATATATTTCATATTATATTAGAAAAGTATAGAAAAATGGTTTTGAATAGCCAAGAAAATGATAATTTTAATAATTTTAGTGGTCTTTTGATACAATATGTGTGGTTTACAGATTGTTAAGTAAATAAACTCCTTGCATTCCTTTATAAAAAGCCAATGTTAGACCCTTTTTAGAAACCCACAGTAATATTCCTCCCATGGAACTATGTTTGAATTATTTTTGTATTTCCCTTCTTCCTCTGTCAAGTCAATAATTATCTGAAATTACTCCCCTTTTGAAGATTTTATTCTTAATTGTGTATACGTGTGTCTGTGAATGTACATGAACGTAGGTGTCCATAGAGACCAAAGAGGGTATCATATCGTCTGGAACTGAAATTACAGGAACAGTATGCAGCCCCATATGGTTGCTGAGAATGAAACTTAGGTCCTCTAAACCAGCAGTGCATACTCTTAACCACCAACCCTTCTCTAGTTTCTGCCTAAAAAGTCTATGTGAACCACACTGTCAGCCCTAATGTACTGTTTTCTAAACTGTAATTTTATTTTCTTCACGACTAGATCCTTTTTCTGATTTTTCTATTTCTCTTCTAGGACCTTACCACTTGCTTGAACCCTCTCTCCAGTGGTAGGGTGCTTCTCTCACGTGATCTCCACTCAGTCTATTCTGCACTGTAGCGGTAATTCATTTGTATTAATTTTAAGAAATGAAGCTTGCCTGTCATTCAGAGAGTAAAACAGTGACATGGATAAACCTTACAGACCAGGCAGTGGTTACACACAAGAAACTGGGTGGTAGTGGTGCATGCCTTTAATCCCAGCACTAGAGAGGAATATAAGACGGGAGGAGAAAGCTCTCAGACACAGTTTCAATTTGAGATTTTTGGAGGCTGGATCATCATTGGGACTGAGGTAGAGGTAAGAGTCAGTGTTTTTCTGACCTTCAGGTTGAACCCCAATTTCTATCTTTGGATTTTTATTAATACTGCACCTCCTCATCTGGCTTTAATATCATTTAAAATATGCATAGCATGATTGTTCTTAAATGATTTTAATAGCACCCATTTTACCATGAGATAAAAATCCATACCCATTAACTTGGTCAAGTTTTCTTACAAACCTACATGGTCATACTGGTATGCTCTCTGTCTTCGTTCAGCTTCTCAGTGTAGAAAAAAAAAATAGCAGCTGTGTTATGTTCTGAAGAATGACTTCTGGAGAGGTACACATGAGCTCAAGAAAAATGACTAGTCTTAGAAAGCTGAACTGGGTGGGGAAGACATTGTATTTTTTGAATGCCTGTAAATTGATATGACTTAGAGAAATTGAAATTTTCTTTTCAGCTAACTTATCTGAAGAAGGCAACAGGTTTTCAGTCTGGTGTATGATGAGAGTGGAGCAAAGCACAGAGATGGAAGTTTGGAGTCATAGGGACTTACCTTACAATTTCTCAAAATCTTCTGATTATGCCACAGAAAGCGCTGACTGTAGGACAACAATGCCTCAGGTTCACAGTTATTTGATATTTTGCTCTGGGTTATTTTTTCCAAGAAAGAAGGAAATTTTTATGTGTATCTTCAGAGGGCACAGCCCATGCAGAATGATGGATACAAACAGTACAGCTCATGGCCTATCATTCTATGATTTCTGAAGCCTTGAACTTACGGATCCATTATTATTTTCTAAATGCTTCTTGGTCATGGAGCAGCTTCAAACCTAAATGGTAGACATTTTATAGACACTGCAGAAAGCCTGAACAAGGAACTTAGTTGATTTTTCAAGAAAGCAAAGCTACACTTTCAGCCCCGTGTCTGTGTTCATTTATTACTTTGCTTTGGTAAAATACAAAAAACAGCCATCACCTGAACTGTATGTTCCTGACCTGTGAAGAGGATGTTTCCCGCTCTAGCTGTAAAAATTGATTTTTTTTTACTTGCAAAAAGAAGTTTCCCTGGGAAATCCATGGCAAAGGTTTCACTATGAACTTTATTCAAACATTATTTACATTGGTTTTTGTTTGAGAAAAACATAATATTCTGCTAATTCTTACCTTTACAATTCAAAGAAGGTTGACATATACAGTAATCCAACCTTCATTTCTAAATGTTTATTTTTTATTATAACAGTATTGACTGTTCATTATGATAATATTAGAAAATGCAAAAATGAAAAATTAGAATTTATTTTTATTGAAATGTAATTTGCATACTTTTGAATGCCATGAATCCAGAGTTCTTTAGTGGAGTTGGTCAGTTTTGTGAAGTATTCACATTTGTGTGCCCCACACCCTAGTTATGATGTAGACTCTTTCTCTTATCCTGATGCCTCTTTCCTGTATATATTTTACCATCTTTATCCTACCTATAGAAGCACTATGTTGATTTCTATCAAGAGGATGGAATTAAAAACTAAAAGAAATCAAATCCCACCATCAGCCCCATGTGATGGCACACTCCTATAATCCTAGAACTCAGATGGTAGAGGAAGGAGAATCATTATTGGGCAACAGAGTGTGTTTGAGGCCTGATTGGAAGCACATTACTGACAATCACTGCTAAATTCCTCAGCATCTTTTGACATCACCCATTCTCTCCAAAGTCTGATGGTTTGATTTGGCTTCTGAAGCACAATATTTTGTCATTATTTCTCTCACTGGCCTGGTTGCTCCTTCACTGTCACCATTGTCCAGTTCTCAGTTCACTAACATCGAAGTGAAATCAGCATCTGTTCCTCCTCTGTTCTCTCTCTACACAACCTTTATCATGATCTGATCAAGTTTCTTGGCCTGAATTTGATCTCTAAGCATCTAAGCAGGTGGCTCTCAATTTTATATCTATAACACTGACTGCTCCAACAAGCTTGCGTCCTGTATCCAATCGTCACTCAAGTGGTGACACCTGAGGAAACATGCTCGATTTTTAAACCTTGGCCTTCATAGGTCCAAACGTGCTCCTTCTAGCGCATCCATAACAAAAAATTGCATTTCCATTTCTTAAGACAAATGACTCAAGACTATTTTTTGTTTTAACTTAAAATGTTTAATATTAATTTTTATAAATGTGTGTGTGTGTGTGTGTGTGTGTGTGTGTGTGTGCGTGCATTGCATAGCACATGTGTGGAGGTGACTGAGGACGCCTTTTATGGGTTGGATTTTTCCTTCTACCATGTGGCTTGAGCTCAGGCCATCAGGCTTAAATGTGCCTTTACCCTAAACACCATCTCACTAGCCCATCAAGAATATTATTGATTCTACCATTTCCTACTATGTGGCAAAGCAATCATGAAGTCTTATAAATGCCACATACAAGGTTATGGAGCAATTTTAAATATCTGTGATATCTTCTGCGCTAACAACTGATTTCAACTATTTCGTTCTGCTCAGGGGTGTCACAACTAATTGATTCACTACATTGTAATCTGCTCTCCACATAGAAGATTGGTGCAGTTGAAATAATAAAGTATTCTTCCAAGATGCAGTCATCCTTCATAATTGATTTCATGTTTTCCATTTTGCCCAGTTGTATGATACTGCATTTTCATGCCATTCTAAACTCTTCACAAATGTAATTTTCAATAACTGAGTGGTTATTACCTGGAAAGAGAAACTGTTCCTCAACTCCACCTGTTCATTTGGACATGTGGCTAATAATTAAACCATTGTTAAGGAGCACCTTGGTATACAAACTTCTATTTATAATCCTGGTTAGTTATTCAGGGATTTCTGGATTAAACAGTATAAATATTTTGATGGTATACTTCTGTCTTAGTGTTTCTATTGCTGTGATTAAACATCATGACCAAAAACAAGTTGGGGAGGGAAGGGTTGATTTGGCTTACACTTCCACACTGTAGTCCATCAATGAAGGAAGTCAGGACAGATATTAAAACAGGACAGAAAGCTGGAGGCAGGAGCTGATGCAAGGACTATGGCAGCGACCTGCTCACTTGCTTGCTCCTCATGACTTACTCAACTCACTCACTTATAGAACTTAGGACCACCAACCCGGGGATGCCACCATCCACAATGGCTTAGACCTTACTTCATCAATTGCTGTTTAAGGAAATGTCCTACTTTTGTATCTTTTGGCACCATTTTATCAACTGGCGTTCCCTTCTTTAATATGACTCTAACTTGTGTCAAGTTGACATAAACCTAGCCAGGAAAAGCTCTATTCATTTTGCCAAGTAATTTTCAAAAAAAAAAAGAGAGAGAATGTATCAGAATATACTTATGTTTATAGTTTCAACAATAAAAAATAATTCAGAAAACTTTGTCTAGATAAACTGAATTTTATTAATTACTTTATAAGATATATAAACAACAAATTAATCCAAATGGTTTATATTTTCAGAATTTAACAAGGGGCATAGGTTAGATTTTTCTTGTTATTGTTAATCATGTTGACATAGAGATGTCCACAGAATTCGGGGAGCATGGAGTGAAATGGCTTAGAAAATGAGTTTTGGAAATAGACACTCAGGTTTTCGTATTGGATTATAGCTTAATTGCTGACTAGTCATAGGCTTAAGTAAGTGACTTTTCATTTAGAGTCTCGTCTATGAAACAGGGATAATAAAAATCTATCATGCAGAAATGTTGTAAAGATTAAATAAGATCATGTATATAAATCATTTAGGATGAGGGTGGCACTCATAAGTGTTATTTCTTATCCATACTTTCAGAGCAACCTCTTTTTCTAGGTTAATAGTCCCACCATAACATTCCCAGAAATACATGATAAGCAGGCCATTTCTCTCGTGGCTTATTGAACTCTTGTGAATACAAGAGAGGGTTTTAAATTCTGCTTTGCTCAGGGCAATTTACCCAGATGTCATGTCAGGATGTGAGCAGCACCAGGCAAGAGTGCCATATGCGGGTTGGGGATCCAGCTGGCAGGAGTCCTGATTCTGAAGGGTTCAGGTTAAGGTGTTAAGGGAAGAACAAGGGAAGCAAACCGAGGCGCAGAACTAGGACAATCCCAGTGATCAAAACAGAGTGGGGAGTGAGTGTGTAAAGTTTGCCATGATAGATGCAATTTCTTGTCTTCAGGAAAGATGAGAGGGGAAACTCTGAGATTGATAGCTGAAGTCATGGTACAAACGTTCAAGTCCAATGCTTAAAATTCTCTACTTTGAAATGGTTAATAACTTGGCAGAAAAGTTTTAAGAATTCTATAAAAGCTGTACCTCCTTTCTCAGATTCACCAATTCTGAACATTTTTCTCATCTATGACCCATCATTTGTGTGTGTGTGTATGTGTGTTATACTGATTTTACAGTATTTATTTTACTGGATGGCTCAGTCCATGATTAAGCATTGCGTTGATTTTTGACAGCTGTCAAGCTTCCTTTTATGTGAAGTGTATGTTGGCCTCGCTTTATTTTATATGTTGCTGCTATTTTTTTTTTTAAATTAAAAATCAGTCATTTTGGAACATGCCCCAGAGCTGATGTTTTGGCTCTGATTTGGAATAACATGCTTCTCACAAATGATAGCTATTAGACACCTCCTGCAGATGTCTGCTGTGGAAGGATTCTAGCAGGGTGGGGTGAACATCTGCAGCCTGTGGAGACAAGCAGTAGACACAGGTGAAGGGCTTAGGGTGTGATGGGGTTCTGGTGGCTGAGCCAGGGTTATAAGTCCACATCTACTAGCTGGAAGGGACCTTGAGGGGTCACCAGATCCATCTGCTCTGTCCTCAGCAGAAATGCTTTTCCACTCTCCCAGACAAGCTTGCCTATTTTTAAAGTCCTCCAGGGAAAGTAATTCTGTGTGTGGCTTCCACACTAGTGCTCTTGTTCTGACAGCATGGTCCTTGTGGCTTAGACAACATCCTTAAAGGACAGGACTTACATTTTTTTTTTTTTGCCATCCTGTTTATAGGGAGGACTTACAGGAGTGAGACAGGCTTCTTTCTGTTTAAATGATTTTGTTAATATACTCACACTTCAGGAATCTTTTCTTTATCCTAATCTAACTTTAAAAAGTCTAATGTGTACAAATAGAAATATCGTTACAATATCAATAATGGTAAATAACAAAACATTTGATTACATGATAACAATAATATATCTAACAATAATATACTTTTAATTAAATTTATTTTCCATAGACCGAATTGCCAAGGAAATGGTTTAAGTAATCTTTTTTAGTCACTTAAACTTATTTCTGCATTATTATATATTAAATATTTATTATAGAATACCAACTCAAACATTGCTGAAGAATTAAAGAAAGAAAACATCTCTTCCCTCTCTTTTACTATTTTCAAATATAGTCCCTATTTATAACTTTGATTCTCTTTTTTATTTCAGATTTTATTCTACTTAAAATCAAGTATACATTCATACAAAAACACATATACATGTATTCTTTTAACAAAAATTAAATTAGATTTATACTCCCATTTGATGATATATTTGAAAGTAAAAATATGTTACTTATAGAAAATAGCAAGAACAAACAAAAATTTCTTTAAAAAAATCTATAATTCCATTGCTCACATCTTGACGTTTCGCAAATTTCTTGGACATTTTATCTACACATATATGTTATCATGTGTCATTAAATTTTTTAATGTGTGTATATGAATGTGTGTAATGTGTGTGTGATCAACAATGTGTGCACAAACATGTGCTCATGGTAGTTTTAGAAGTGAACATCTCCTGTCTTCCTCTATTGCTTTCCACACTAGTGTTTCTTTGCTAAGATCTTTCACTGAAGCTGGAGCTCACTAATCGGTTGAGTCAATGTCCACCTGTTCTGGCCTTCCCAAGTGCTGGGAGTACAGGTATGTGCTTCCACGCTTCCACTCCCAGCTTTTTACACAGGCCCTGGAGATCTGCACTCACGTCTTCACGTTTGTCTGGCAAGCACTTTGCTGACTGATTTATGCCCTCAAACACTATCACCGCCTTTTCACTCTTCCCTTCCTTGATCAGTTTGGAACATCTCAGCCTGTTAATATTTTTTTTTTCTAAAGTGGGGCCCAACCAAATGTAGCTCTCCCATCAGTTTCTATGTAAGAGAAAAAGAGAACAATGGAAAGATATAGTCTTGGGAAGAATAGCAGGCAAACTAGGCAACTGGGCATGTAAATATGTCTGGGGCAGAGAGAATAGCATCATACCCACAAAGTGCTAAAGGCAGGGCTTGTTCTGCTGGTCAAATTACAGGGTCTTCCTTGAGAGACTCTGAAATCCTCTGCTCATCACGAATGCATCAGATTAAACGAGCTGGTGTTAGTGCATTAGATAACCAAAGCGTGAACCAGGATTCCTTCTTTGTTCTTTCTTGGCCAGTATTCAGTGGTGATGTTTTTGCATGCTGCAGAAACCAATGGCTAAGCCTCATTAACCTGTGTTCTACTTGAAGGTGAAAAATATGTTTTATCCTCTCTCATTTAATTTTATGAATTTTCTGATAAAACTTGCCATGGTGTAGTTTCTGTTCTGCCCAGTCCAGCAGTCATGCAGTCTCAAACAAACACACAGAGGCTTTTGTTAATTATAAACTCTTTGTCCTACTGTTCAAACTTTTTACTAACCATCTCTTATGACTTAAATTCACCCCAAATTCTTGTCTGTGTGTAGCCACATGGCTTGGTACCTTTTCTCAGGGAGGCATTTTCATCTTGCTTCCTCTGTGTCTGGCTGGTAACTGACTCTCTGCCTTTACTCTTCCCAGAATTCTTGTAGTCTGGTTGCCCCACTTATACTTCCTGTCTGGCTGCTGGCCAATCAGCATTTTTTTGTAGTTTTTTTTATTGATATTTATTGAGCTCTACATTTTCTCTGCTCCCCTCCTTGCCTTTCCCCTCTCCCCTTCAATCCTCTCCCAAGGTCCCATGCTCCCAATTTACTCAGGAGATCTTGTCTTTTTCTACTTTCTACTTCCCATGGAGATTAGATCTATGTAAGTCTTTCTTAGTGTCCACATTGTTGTCTAAGTTATCTGATATTGTGGTTTGTAGGCTGGCTTTCTTTGCTTTATGTTTAAATGCCACCTATGAGTGAGTATATGTGATAATTGTGTTTCTGTGTCTGGGTTACCTCACTCAAAACAATGTTTTCTAGCTCCATTCATTTTATGTTCTCAACTTTGTTTATAGCAGCTTTGTTTGTCATAGCCAGAACCTGGAAACAACCTAAATGCCCCTTGATCATCGAAGAATGGATAAGAAAAATGCGGTACATTTACACAACAGAGTACTACACAGCAAAAAAAAAAAAAAAAAAACTACAATCAATCAGCATTTTATTGAACCTAAATGAGTAACAAATGTTTGCAGTCTACAAGAGAATTATCCCACAGTACCATGGATAAGTTTTCATACAAATGATGATGATGATAATAATAATAATAATAGTAATAATAATGTGTTCATATTGAGAATACCCTGGGGAGCAGAGACTATGAAATGTCTTTCTTTAGAAGCTAGATGAATTATACCCATTCTCTGCCTCTCAATTTTACAAACTCACACCTTTTTCATTAAATTAACTCAGGCACGGCATCCAGTTTTGTTTTGTTTGTTTATAACAAAAAACTCAGGACTTTATTTCCATCCCATTGGGCGGGGCTTGGCAGGGCAAGGAGCATGCTCTCACAGAGGGAAGAGACCTCTACTGTACTTGCAGGCAATGACGATGAGGCAGCACAATGACTGAGTCCCCGCACAGGAACATCTTGGAGATGTAGCAGTCCTCATTGACAGGCTTGGACTTCTTGCCCTGGCTGGTCTTGAGGACCTCAGTCTATATCTTCTTCACATTCTCCAGCACCATGTTGCAGTGCTTGTCAAAGGTCTTCACCCAGGAACAACTTCTTGTTGGCACAGTTAATGAGAACTTGTATGTTGTTCTTGACTGACTGTGTGAGCACTGAGAGGGGACCTGTGTTGAGTTCCTCCTCCTGCTGCTTCTGCCGCTCCTCTGGGGTCATCTCACTCGGGTTTATTGAGGAGCCTCCAATCAGTGGCAGATACCTAGTCCCCATCTTTGGCCCATATACTTCCAGATGTCTCAACCTGCAAATAACCCTCCAATAGTACATGGTGATGAGTGCCTATAATCCCAGATCTGGGGCGGCATCTTCCTGTGCTGCAGCTCGCTGCACAATGCTGATTTCTCCCAGTTGCTCCTCTCAACACCAAGGCTTTTCATTAGTCCAGTGGAAAATGTGGAGAGTTGCGATGTTCTTTAAGTCACTCCCTGAGCCTTGAGTTTAGTGACTCATGATCAATGCTTCTGTCACAGTTTGGGTCACATTCTCTACTCTGCCCCTGTTGCCATTTCTGCTCAACAGGCCTAGGATTTGGGTTTTCAAATCATCGGGTTGTAACATCCCAGATTCCAATTCCCTTTCTTCATGATTCCTCACTTTATCACAGAATAAAGATTTCTGTTCAATTGGTTTCTGTTTACCTCTGACAAGTGGTGGCATCTCGCACAAAAACTGAAATTATTCATTGCTTGTTTGGCTTGGGCTCAGAAAATTGCCTAGAATTTGTCGGTAGTTGAGGTATTTTTACTGTACATTCTTTTGTCATGATTTAAAAGTTCTTGCTGCCCCAAAATATCCCCAGTAACCATCCATACTTAGTTAGCTTCCTACATTTCTTTAGGCCGACCCTCACGAGCTTCATTTGTTAAAAATGAACAAGTATTTATTGTGCCTTTCTACACCAGGGGTTGCTCTAAGTATCAATGACATCAATGAACAGACAGATTTAGCCCTTGCTTCCCCTGTAGCCACGTTTACATCCCAGTGAGTCATGTGAGACTGTGATGTGTAGTTATTTCAGCCCATCAGATACCAAGCTGCTCTTCTTCTACCCTCTCTTGGTTTCATATTGCAGCCTACGCCAATGCCATATTTTGTTTATTACCTATACTATTCTTTTACTCTAAGAGTTTGGGTATTCTTCATATGTTTTCTTTCTAAATTGACTTAGGTTATAAAAGCAAAAATTTACATTTATAAAGGAATTGATTTCCCAATATATTCAGTCATAACTGAAGAGTTCTGTGGGCCACCATGCCCCACTTTCTCATTTGATAACTTTAACCTGCTTCTGTTTTTGATTATTTAATGGCTAAAAAAGCCCTAGGTAAATGAAGGAAAGCATACACATAAAAGCTTCATGACAAGTCAAAATGAACAGCCTGGCATAATGAGAAGAGAATCATGTTGTCTGTGGAAAAAATTTAAACTACAGGAATGATGGTGCCTAAAATCAGATGCAAAATTCTGTTCAATGTGGAGATTCCAGAAATCAGTGTCAAGAGTAAATGTCAGTTCTTTTCGGAATTGTCTGGGATGCCCTGTGTTTGTTTGCGCTATTTGTATTTCCTTTCTTCTATGCTGTTTCTGGGATCATTGTGCTATTTTAGTTCTTACTTAACCATACTCCCTGTTGAGATGCTAAAATATCTTGAAAGTGGCAGTGCTGAGTTTTTTACATGCCCAGGAGGTGGAAAGTGCAGGGTTGATTTGTAATGACACTTTCCTGTAGAGTAAATTTTTAGCTGTAATGATATTTTGGGCTGCTTGATCCCACTAGATTTGGAGAAGTTTGAATTACCTTAAATAACTTGAACACAAACACTCCTCTGTTACCCCTGAGACACACTCACTGAAGCATGGAAATTAATTCAAATATGCATCTAAGCTTCATTGAATTTTAATCCAGGGGTTTATAGAATTATTTACTGATATTTGGGAAAGGAAACTTATTCCATAAGGAAGGTCTGATCAAGGGTGGAAGCCAGAGCAACCCCATAGCTTAATATTTATGATAATGTTCCCACTGAAGTAGGTTCTACTTCTCCTCTGCTTATACCGCAGGTTTGGATGTGTCTGCTTCAATCAATGCAAGATGCTAGAAACAATGCTGCTCACATTTTAAGTATAGCTCTTTAAAAATATTTATTGCTCTTCATTTTACATGTGTGAATGTTTACCTATGTATATGTATGTACATCATGTGCTTACCAGTCACCTGAAAAGGCCAGACGAGGGCACCACATCCCCTGGAAATTGGGATATGAATGGTTTCAAGCTTACATGAGGGCACTAGGAGCCAATCCCAGGTCTTCTGCAGGATCAGTAAGAACACTTAACTGCTAAACCTTGTCTCCAGTCCCTAGATAAAACTCTTAAGTAGTTTGGAAGCTTTGCTTCTGTGTAAGGATATGAATTCCCAAATAATCCACTAGAGAGACAATATAGAGATTCTGACATGGCATGGGGAGGAAGTAGTGCCAAACTAAAGCCAATCTTCCAGCTGTCTGTGAATAAACAGGCACGTGGCTGAAGATGTCCACTTGGAACTGGGTCCTGTTCCTTTTGCTAGAGCTGTTGCGAAGTGGTTTGGAGACAAATCATAGAACTAAGCCCTTCTCAAATTCTGTCACACAAAACTGAGAGGAAAGTGGAGTGGCTGCTGTAAGTCACTAAATTAGGGGGTGGTAGATGAAAGAATTGAAAACTCTTTCAATGCAGCATTCTACTTTTAAAACCCAAGCTGCTTCAAGGCTTAGGGAGCTACACTGAAGAGGAGGCAGAAAGATTATAAGAGCCATAGAGGATGGGTGGCTTGAAGGAAACGCTGTCTTCCAGATACAACAGGACCAAAGCACATCTGAACTCAGAGACTGTGGCAGCATATACAGGGCCTGCACAGGTTTAGGCCAGGTTGGATCTGATCCCTGAGAGTGGCGGTGATCATGGGATTCCACTCCTAACTGAGAAGGTATCTTCAATTGACACCTGCTTAAAGGAAAAATTGGTTTGCTCAGGTAGAATCTCTTGGGGGTATATTAAGCACACTTAAGGCCAGGACACATGTCCAGCAGTAGATGGCCAACACAAAACAAACTCAATGATATTTTTATGTACTTTTTGTCTCATATTGCTTTGTTTGGACATTTTTTGTCTTACTGGTTGTTTTCTTGTATAGTACGATTTCTGATAATGTATTTTAATAATCTGTTTTCTCTACATTTTTAATCTGCTTTCTTTTTTGTTGTTGTTGTTGTCTGCCTATTTGTTTAATTTCTAAGAGTGAAAGGGTGTGGAATCAGGTGAGATGTGAAGAGGATTTTGGAGAAGCTTAAAGTGGGAAAAGAGTGGTTAAAATATATTGATGAAAAATTTTAATTAAAAAATTCTACTATGTAAAATAGCATAATACTGACATCATAAAAAATATGGTTCTTTAAGAATTTCACATATTCATATATTATACTTTGATTATTCTGCCCCCAGCACCCTCCATATCTCCTTCACAACCTCATCATCTTCTTCTCCATACTAGTTTCTTCTTCATATATGACTATTTGTCTTGTTTTGTGAGTCATTTATTTTAACCATGGTCATGTGTATGACCAGTGGATTGAGGCTACTTATTGGGGCCTGGTTGAGTCACCAATTAGTACACAAAGGAAGGGGACAAATAGTTCCCCATTTATCAAATCTATCACTGTTAGATAGTTCTCTCTTCCCCTCTTTTGCCCATTCCTGACTCTTGGGAGGCTTATTATTCAGGCCGTTTCTCTCTCTCTCTCTCTCTCTCTCTCTCTCTCTCTCTCTCTCTCTCTTTCTCTCTCTTCCTCCCCTCCTCCCCCTCTTCCTCCCCCACATCTCTCTCTCACTCTTTCTTTCTTTCTTTCTTTCTTTCTTTCTTTCTTTCTTTCTTTCTTTCTTTCTTTCTTTCTACCTACCTATCTTTTCTCATTTTACATACCAATTTCAATTCCCACTCCCTTCCACCTTCTCCCCCATCTCATACCCATCTACTCCTCAGAGAGAGTAAGGCTTCCCATGGAGAGTCACCAAAGTCTAGCACATTGTTTTGAGGAATGTACTAGAAGGCTCTCCATACTATATCTAGACTGAACAAGGTATCCCTCCAAAGAGAATGGGTTACAAAAAGCCAGTATAATAGTGGAGATAAATCTTGGTCTCACTGCCAGTGGCCCCATAGTCTGCCCCAGTCATACAACTGTCACCCACATTCAGAGGACCTAGTTTGGTCCTATGCTGGTTACATCATTGTCAGGCCAGAGTTTGTGGGCTTCAGCTCAGGTCAGCTGTTTCAGTGGATATTCCCATCATGGTCTTTACCTCTTTGCTGATATTCTCACTTCTCAGACTCTTCAACTGGACTTTGAGAAGTTAGCCCAGTGCTCACTAAATATCTGCCTCTGATTTCATCATTTGCTGGATGAAGGTTCTATGATGACATTTAAGATAGTCATTATTCTGACTATAGGGCAAGGACAGTTTAGGCACCCTCCCCACTGTTGCTTAGGGTCTTAGCTGGGGTCATCCTTGTGGATTCTGAGAATTTCTCTAGTTCAAGGTTTCTTGCTTGACCCAAAATGCCTCACTGAGTCAAGATATCTCTTTCCTTTCTCTCCATATAGCCCTTGTTTCTGCTTTGGATTATCAGTGTTACTTGGGATTTCTGATAACTGTCCACTGACCTTACTCATTCTAAAGTTTTCCTTTAGGGAGAAACTCAGTTGATGTTTGTGAAATGAAGTAATATTCTTTCATTCTTGTGCGTTGAAACCTTTGATGGTTATGGTTTTTGTGATATCAGCTATGAAAGTCTTTCAGGAAGCCATATAACATTACATTATGCCAAAGGAAGTAGATTAAAATGGCTCCCTTTTCTCTCTCCAAACCCCCATTTCCCCTAATTAGGTAGTTAATGCGGCAGGTCAATGACTTCAGCAAACCTTGTAAGCTTGTGAGCCTATTAATGCTTAATCAACATGATGAAGAGTCTGAAATGACCATTTAACAGTCTCAGTTTAAAGCTGAGTGGATACATTTGAGGGGATCCCAGTAGAATAACTTCATCTTGTCATATACAAACTTTAAGCAGGTAGGGGCTAAAGTTATGTAAAGGAAGAAAATTCTGTGAGATTTTTCTCCTTATTTTTAATTTATTTTACCAGAGTTTTCCCTACCTCCCCTCCTCCAAATCCCTCCTCACATATCCCCTGTCATCCCTCCCCAAACCTCTCCTCCTCCATTTGTATTCAGAAAAGGGCAGAGCTTCCATCGATGTCAACAAAACATGGCATATCAAGTTGCAGTAAGACTGAGAACCTTTCTCCCTTAGTATTAAGGCTGGGCCAGGCAACCTAACATGAGGAATAGGGCCTCAAACTCCAGCAAAAGAATCAAAGACAGTCCCTGCTCCCACTGTTAAGAGTCCTATAAGAATACACAATTATCATATACATGCAGAGAACCTAGGCCAGTTTCATGCAGGCCCCCTGATTGTCAGTTCAGTCTCTGGGAGCCCCTATGAGCCCAGGTTAATTGATACTGTTCATTTTCTTGACATCGTGGCTCCTACACGCCTTCATCTTTCTCTTCAGCTGGATTCCCAGAGTTCATCCTAATGTTTGCCTGTGGGTCTTTGCATCTGTTTCCATCAGTTGCTGGAGAAGCCTCTCTGATGATCGTTGGGCTAGGCAACAATCTATGAGTATAGCAGAATATTATTAGGCATTACATTGACATTTCTTTCTCCAGCCATATTTAGTTCTTTCTATCTTGCATCTCCAAGCTTGCATCCAGTCGCTGGGTCCTGTCATTCCAGGAAGTGTCGGGGGTGGGGAGCTCGTTCTCATGGCATGGCTCTGAGGTTGGAACAGTCATTGATTGGTCATTTCCACCATCTCTGTGCCACCCTCACCTCAGCACATGACCGTAGGCAGGACAGATTGTAAGAAGAAAGTTATATGGCTAGGCTTCTATCCCAATCCCTCTGTTGGAAGTCTTGCCTGGTCTTAGGAGATGGCCAATTCAGGCTAAGTAACTCCTATTGCTTGAAGTTTTAACTGGGGTCATCCTTGTAGATTTCTGAGAGTTCCCTTTGCACCAGGTGTCTACCTCAGCCCAAGATACCCACTTTCCAATAGTCTCTTTCACTACTCTCTCCCTCAATCTCTTCCCAACTGACCCCTCATATTCTCATCCCTACTTGCCCTAAGTCCACCCATGAAATCTCCTCTATCTCCCCTCAGCCCTTCTTGTTACCCAGCCTCTCTGGATCTAGATTGGTCTGGATTGTCATATGGCTATCCTTTACTTTACAGCTAACATCCACTTATAAATGAGTACATGCCATATTTGTCTTTCTCAGTCTGTGTTACCTCAGGGTGACTTTTCTTCTAGTTAAATCCATTTTCCTGCCAATTTTATGATGGCATTGTTTTTAACAGCTGATGAATTCTCCACTGTGTAAATATAGCACATTTTCTTTATCTATTATTTGGTTGAAGGACATCTAGGTAGTCTCTAAGTGCTGGATATTATGAATAAAGATGCTATTAACATAGTTGAGCAGGGTCATTGTGGTATGATTGAGTATCCTTTGGGTACATGCCCATGGATGGTATAGCTGGGTCTTGGTAGATTGATTCCCAATTTTCTGAGAAAACTGCATATTGGTTTCCAAAGTGGCTGTACAAGTTTGCACACCCACCAGCAATGGAGGCGTGTTTCCATTGCTCTATAGCCTCTCCAGAATGAGCTGTCATTTGTGTTTTTGATCTTAACCATTCTGACAGATATAAGATGGAAACTCAGAGTTGTTTTGATTTGCATTTCCTTGATGGGCTAAGGATGTTGAACATTTTTAAAAGTGTTTCTCAGCCATTTGAGATTCTTCTGTTGAGAATTCTGATTAGATTTCCATTTTTAAATTGGATTGCTAGGTTTTTAAGATTATTTTACATTTTTTCTTTTATTTTACATTCCAACCACAGTTCTCCTTCCCACCCCTCCTTCTGCTTGCCCCATTTCCCCTCCATCCCAGCCCCCATTCATTCCTCCCAATGGGTAGGGCTCCCAACAAAGTCTGGCACGTTAAATTGGGCAGGACCAAGCCCCTCCCCCTGCAGTAAGGCTGAGCATGGTAACCCACCATAGGGAATGGGCTTCAACAAGTTAGCTCACGCATCAGGGATAGATCCTGATCATACTACCAGGGGCCCCTCGTATAGTTCAAGCTTCACCACTGACTACCACATATGGTGTGGGTCTAGTTCAATCCCATGGAGACTCTGTCAGTCTAGAGTTCATGAGTTTTCATGAGCTTGGTTCATGTTGGAGAAGGTGTGTGACTGGAGCGGGCTTCGAGGTTTGAAATGCCCATCCCAGGCCCTGTCTCTTTCTGCCTGGTGCATGCAGATCAGTATGTAAGTAAGTTCTTAGCTACTGCTCCAGGACCACATCTACTTGATACCATGCTTCCCACCCTTCTGAAACTGTAAGCGAGCCCCCAATAAAACATTTTGTTCTAATCTGCCTTGGTCATTGTGTGTTAGCACAACAGTAGGAACCCTAACAAAATTGTATATGATGGTATGTTTACAAACAGATGGTGGGTAGGACCAGAAATTCCAAATTTAGAAGACCTCCTGATTTCGGGAAGGAAAAATAAGTCACATAATCTTTATGTCACTAGGTGACATTATGACATTTAGGTTTGTGATGTTATATCAGTGATACAGGATCTGTTTCTGTTGCTGCATCCAGGTTGGCCTTGGTGAGGGAAAGCTCCTATAGTTTAGCTTACGTATAACCTCCCTCCTTTTTGAACAGTATTTAGCTGAATACATATGGAATCTTTAGGAAAGCAGAATAACTGGTTTCCATATGTGCTTTATCTCCTTCATTCATTTTTAAGACCGTATTTCTTAGAAAGCGAATTCTCATTGAACATTTATATAACACCAAATATCTTATTTGTCTGTTCTAAAAAGTCCATCTGCATAGTTCTTTGTTGAATCAACGCATTATGAGTTCTCCAAATTCATCCTTAGAAAACTGTGTTCTATTTGGTCACACCAGTGCCCATGGCCTATGACAAAGGGTGGACCTTTATATCAAGTCTCTTCTCACCTGAGTGCATGACATGGCCCCTTCTTTTAGCTTCCATGTTCTGCACCCATGCAGAGTCATGGTCATCCGCTCATGATTAGTGCCACAATATTGTGTAGGGATTTCTGTAAGACAAACCTTCATCTTCTTCTTACTTAGGCAGTAAATTCTTTATAGACTTCAGCAGTCCCCTATACAAGGGAAAGAAAGCTGTAGTAAAGGAACCATGCTTAGGAAAGCAGCTGCAAGTAGAATCAATAGCTGGTGGTTTGAATCAGCGTCCTTCTTTAGGTACCAGCTTTACCAGTAACCAAACACTAAAGAGACAGGAATATGTTCCGTTCTCCATTGTACATACTTGATAGTGGGGCTAGTAGAAGGATTCCTTCAGAACTGTGCTTTAACTTTAGTTTTGTATTTTGGGAAGATGTACATGTTTGTCTCAAATCTTTCCACGTTTTATTTATTAGTTTATTGTAATGTATTAACACATGTTGAAAAATTAAGAAAATTCATTGTGATTATTTTATACATATATGTACATACACATACATATATCATGTACTTTTGCTATTCATATTTTCTTCTCTTTACTGCTCTTCCCTGGTTCTTTGTAGCTCTCTTAGGTACAGTACTTTCTATCTTTATTTATTGTTTTGCTTTCTTTATTTATGCATATTACAGAATACACACAATACTTATCTTTCTGTAGCTGGATTTTTTCACCCATGATATCCTCAGTTTCATCTGTTTTCCAATATATTTGAATTAATTCCTTTTGATTGAATCATACTCCATTGTAAATAAATGCCAAATTTTATTTATCTATTCTCTTAGCTGCTTCCATATGTCAGTTATTATGTATAGTTCTGCAATGGCTATTGATATTCAGTCATCTTTTCTGAGTGAGATAAATAATAGTAGTTTTGTTTTAAGTTTTTGAGTAACCTCATATAGTTGTTCATTCCCATCTAGTATTTCTAACTGCACAGATCAGAGAGACACCAAGAATAACAATATTAGAAATCAGTTGTAACTGCCCAAACAAGACTTTTGTTTGGAAATAACAAGATAGTTTTGGGGTTTTTCTCTTTATGGTAGAAATGACTTTCTGTCAAAATCCTATTAATATCCTGACACAAATTCCCATTATTTTCTACTCCATTCAATCACTCCAGTAGAAACAGAGCCCCAAATATTGTATTGGCGTTAATTCTGATCCATTGTTAACAATTCCCAAATGCTCTACAGTTTTCTCTTTAATTCCTCAATTTGCATTTTAATTGTCACAGTTCTCTTGAGAGAGAGCTGGAAGAGAACTAACAGGTTGATACAGAACTGTAATTTCATCATTTCTTCATTCTGCAGTTTCTGAAAAGTAAACTGGTAATTGGACCATGCATATTACTCTCTTTAAGTGTTTCAAGTCTATACTCTGATCAATAGACTGAGAATTATTTTGGTTATGCCAGCCAAGTATAACTTATTTCTTTTTTTTTTAAATATAATTTTTTATTGAAAAAAAAGATTTCCGCCTCCTCCCCGCCTCCCATTTCCCTCCCC
>NW_026067937.1:691521-725504 GCF_014885135.2 Alexandromys fortis
TATATATTTTGGAGATCAGACCTTTGTCTGTTGCGGGGGTGGTGAAGATCTTCTCCCAGTCAGTGGGTTGCCTTTTTGTCTTAGTGACAGTGTCCTTTGCTTTGCAGAAGCTTCTCAGTTTCAGTAGGTCCCATTTATTCAATGTTGCCCTTAATGTCTGTGCTGCTGGGGTTATACATAGGAAGCGATCGCCTGTGCCCATCTGTTGTAGGGTACTTCCCACTTTCTCTTCTGTCAGGTTCAGTGTGTTCAGACTGATATTGAGGTCTTTGATCCATTTGGACTTGAGTTTTGTGCATGGTGATAGATATGGGTCTATTTTCATTCTTCTACAGGTTGACATCCAGTTGTGCCAGCACCATTTGTTGAAGATGCTTTCTTTCTTCCATTGTATACTTTCAGCTCCTTTATCGAAAATGAGGTGTTCATAGGTTTGTGGGTTAAAATCTGGATCTTCTATACGATTCCATTGGTCAACTTCTCTGTTCTACTTGAGTTAGAGACTCCCAATCAATGCATGCTGTCATTGTTACCAGAAGAGAAATTTTCAAATCTCTTTCTATAATGGTAGCCATAAGACAATCAACGATTTATTTATTTATTTAAATAATCTTTCTCATTTTACATACCAATCTCAGTTCCCTCTCCCTCCCCTCCTCCTGCTCCTCCTACCTTCTGGTCACCCCACCCCACATCCGTTCTCCAGAGAGGGTAAGGCTTTCGATGGGAAGTCAATAAAATCTGGCACATCAATTTGAGGCAGGATCATGTACTCAAAATTCTAACTAGAGCAATAAGACAACAAAAGGAGATCAAGGAGATACAAATTGGAAAGAAGAAAGTCAAATTTTCACTCTTTGCAGCTGATGTGATAATATATACAAGTGATTCTAAAATTTCTGCCAGGGAACTCCTACAGCTGATAAACATCTTCAGTAATGTGGCAGGATACAAAATCAACTAAAAAAATCAGTAGGCTTTCTATACACAAATGATAAAATGGCTGAGATAGAAATCAGAGAAACATCACCCTTTACAATAGCCACAAACAATAAAATATCTTGGGGTAACACTAACCAAAGAAGTAAAAGACCTGTATGACAAGAACTTTGCATCTTTGAAGAAAAAAACTAAAGAAGACATCAGAAAATGGAAATATCTCTCATGCTCTTGGACAGGAAGGATCAACATAGTAAAAATCTTACCAAAAACAATCTACAGATTCAATGCAAAATCTCAACACAATTTTTCACAGACCTCAAAAGAACAATACTCAACTTCATATGGAAAAACAAGAGACCCAGTATAGCCAAATCAATCTGGTATGATAAAGGAACTTCCAGATGCTACACCTTTCCTGACATCAAGCTCTATTATAGGGCTGCATTAATGAAAACAGCTTGATATTGGCATAAAAACAGAGAGGTTAACCAATGGAATTGAATTGAAGAGCCTGATATTAATCTACACATCTGTGAGCACCTGGTTTTTGACAAAGAAACTAAAATTATACAATAGAAAACAGAAAGCATCTTCAACAAATTGTGCTGGCATAACTGGATGTCAACAAGTAGAGTAATGCAAATAATTCCATATCTATCCCCACGTCCAAAACTATCACTGATCTTTTTAAAAGTCACTTAGCGTCTATCATCTCCAAGACTTTGGAATTAAGAGGCCCATTTCTACTGACATGTCTTCCAAAGACATCTTTATTTTATAGAAAACAGTTGCAAAGTTACTTTTTGCAGCACACTGGTATGCTTCTCATTAGTGCATTCTTGTTAATAAAAGTTTTTTTTTTTGAGGTCCCTTGTAAAACATGTTGGGGTTTTGTCTATGAGTAATACAGAAAAAATTTATTACACTATTTGAGTTCCTTATATTTTTCAGTTATTTCTTCTCCATTAAGCCAGCAACATAAGACTTTAAAAATTTATTTAGCAGGGGCCACTCTTGGGTTCAAATTTCAGTCTCCCCATCAGTAATTCTTTTTTTATTTTCTTTTTTTAAAATTGATTTTATTGATCTATACATTTTTCTCTGATTCCCTCTTTTCCTCTCCCCTTCCCTTAAACCCTGTCCCATGGTCTCCAGGCTCCCAATTTACTCAGGAGATCTTGTCTTTTTCTACTTCCCACATAGATTAAATCCATGCATGTGTCCCTTAGGTTCTCTGGCACTGTGATTTGTGGGCTGGTTTTCTTTGCTTTATGTTTAATCCTCAGGTGGTGACTGGTGTTAGCACACTTAAACCAGAGCCATTGGCAAAAACCTTGAGACTGAGCAGGAGTGACGTTCTTTCTCCCCTGGCACATAGTTCCATATCCTTTGTTTAACCAACTTCCATTAGTCAAGTGTGGAAATAATCTTGATGTATCTGCTTTATCTCTTGATTTGATTTTGGTCTTTTTTTTTATTAAAGCATATGATTCTAAGTAAAGGCTTGATGTCACAGAGGTTGTGAATGGGGTGGAGTAAGAGTGACAGTATCTGTTTCTTTTAAGACCACCTCATCAAGTGGCTTCATTATTTTATTTTTTTATTTGTGGTACATGTGTGTATTTGTATAGCAAGGGGCATACATATCTGTTTCTACATGTGTAAATGTGTATTTGAATGAAAGTACACTTTCTAGTCAGAGGACAACCTGTGGCATCATTCCTCAGTCACTATCTATTTTGGTTTTGGAGATAGGGTTTCTCATTGACCTGGAGCTCAACTAATAGGCTAGATTGACTAGCCAGAAATTCAGGGAACTACCTCTGCCTTCACAGAAAAGGGATTAAAAGTACATGCCAGCACTGGGTAATGGTGTAGCACGCCTTTAATCCTGTTACTCTGGAGGCAGAGGCAGGTGGATCTCTGCGAGTTTGAGGCCAGTCTGGTCTACCAGAGCTAGTTCCAGGACAAGTTTCAAAGCAACACAGAAACCCTGTCTCAGAAAAAAAAGAAAAAATATAAAAACAAACCAATCAAACAAAAAGTACATGCCAGCACGCCAGCATCCATTGTGGGTTCTGGCAATTGTTCTCTGGTTCTGTTCATGATTGTTAAGAAAGCACATGGCTAATGAGATATCATCTCTTCAATGATTTAAAAACAAAGAAGAACTTCTTCAAAAAGATATTTGGTTGAAAGTGGCCCTTCAAGTGAATATAGGAGCAGGGAAAAAGATACCATAATTAAGGGAGCCATTTTAGGGTTTGCAAGAGACTTGTCACTAGAGGGGTTCCCAGGTGTCCAAGGAGATGTCCCCAGCTAGGTCCTTGGGTAGCAGAGGAGAGGATGCCTGAACTGGCCTTATCCCGTAGCCACACTGATGAATATCTTGCATATCACCATAGAACCTTCATCCAGTGATGGATGGAGATAGAGACAGAGACCCACATTGGAGCACTGGACTGAGCTCCCAAGGTCCAGATGAAGAACAGAAGGAGGGAGAACATGAGCAAGGAAGTCAGGACTGCGAGGGATTTGGCCACCCATGGAGACTGTGGGACTGATCTAATAGGAGCTCACCAAGGCCAGCTGGACTGGGACTGAACGAGCATGTGATCAAACTGGACTCTCTGAATGTGGCAGACAATGAGGGCTGACTGAGAAGCCAATGATAATGGCACTGGGTTTTGATCCTACTGCATGAACTGGCTTTGCAGGAACCTAGTCTGTTTGGATGCACACCTTCCTAGACCTGGATGGAGGGGGAGGACCTTGGACTTCCCACAGGGCAGGGCATCCTGACTACTCTTAGGACTGGAGAGGGAGGGAGAGAAGGAGTGGGGGGAGTGAGAGGGAAATAGGAGGAGGGGAGGAGGTGGAAATATTTAATAAACAAATAAATTTTTTTAAAAAAGGAAAGTGACCCTTCAGAGAGATTGGAAATTGAAAGTACCTATTGAATCCTCTAAATTGTCACATAGACATCCATTTCATTCTCAGCATTGTACTACTTCATATTTTGTTCTCTAAGATACTAATGACTTGGGAAAAAAGAAATTGAATAACTATGTATAATTCGTTGACCAAAAGGATCAACTTGTTATGTTTTTTAAACAAGAAAGAAGATTGTTATAGCTTGTGGTAATAATTCCTGATCCATCAAGCTACCTTTAAATGCTCACACCATTCATATTGTTATATGAATATAGCAGCAATTGATTCAATCTTTATTTTAGTCAACAATTAATTTCATGCATGGTATGGGAGAATGGCCTGTATTCTGTCAATTATATTTTAAATAAACGCTGATTGGCCAGTAGCTAGGCAGGAAGTATAGGCAGGACAACTAGACAGGAAGTAGAGGTGGGTCAATGGAACAGAAGAATTCTGGGAAGAAGGAGGCCCATTCCTCTGCAGTCCTGGCCCAGCCACAGAAGACACAAGATGTGACTGCCTCCCTGAAAAAGGTACTGAGTCATGTGGGTAACACAGATAAGAATAAGTTATAAGAATTAATAAGAATTAATAAGATGACTGAGTTAATGGGTCAATCAGTTTACAACTAATATAGAGCTCTGTGTGATTTCTTTGGGACTAAACCGCTGGGGGACCAGGTGGGACAGAAACCTCCGAGAACAAATGCACCCATAAATACAATTAAATAATGAATTAATTTATCAGTGATGAATTAGTTAACATTTCATTGTTGTGTTATGTATGTAAAAATCTGCTATTTATCAAGACATAACAGTGTTACCAAGACATATGAGAAAAATGCCCTTCCTGGCATGTGGCGAACTCTGTACTGATATATTTTCTGCCCCAAATTGTTACATAATGTACATGTTTCACTTTGGTGAGATATAAGCAAGTGAGCAAGGATTTTAAAATAAATTACAACTATAGCCAGACCTCTAGTATGAGAAATGTACTCAGATACCAGGTGCCTGAATGATGTTATATATTCTACACCATCATGCTGTTTAAATATGTGAATAAAAGCATCAAGGTAGACACAAGGTAAAACATAGCTAAAATCAATGGCAGAAAGACATGTGAGAGGGAAGAAATAACTTCAGGCCAAATTTGCTCTGTAGAAAACAATGTGATAGGGTCTTATGGGGCCAACATATTGTAACTTTGAAAAAAATTTCTGATATAAGGTCATGGTCCCAATGATTTATGAATTGTTTACAGAGATTCCAAATAAATGAAAATAAACACCCAGTTTTATTTCCCTTCATTCACACTTATATGTATCGGAGGGATATCAACGGCATAGCTTATATATGCAAATATACATATAACCTATATGGCATACTTTTAAGGGCATAAGAAGACAGTGACAATGCTGCTTATGACTGAGGTCATAAGGCTTTCATTAGAACTGTCACACTTTGCCCTTCTCAGGCACTTCTAGGAGATCATCACTGTACTCCCTTACAGCCTGAGCATCGCTGCTTAGCTGTTAGAAGATTGACAAGTGTCATGACCAATCATTAAAACACAATCTGAAGTGAGGTGGGTTGCTGCCATGTTACGAATTTGTGTTCACCTGCTTGTCAGTTTCAGGTGACAGCTTTTGTGAATATGTATGCCAGTTATGCTGGAGTTACAGTGTGTGTTGTTGGCAATATCATTCAGGGCCTTCCACAACTGGCATTACCTCACCATGCATGAGGAAAAGCAGGCCATTACACTTGAGTACATTTCCCATGAAGCAGATGGATAACTTTCATGAACACACCCAGGGAAATTCCTCCTATCCAATGTTCTCTGGGAGCCTTTTCAGGAAAAATGCCCACTGGTCTTACCAATGTAACTGACATTGGGCTAGATTCATGTATTAGATTATTCATTTTTTTGTCAAGTCTCCTTTTAAGTCACCTATAGGATTCCTTTTTTTTAACCAGGTACAGAAATGGATCAATGGCCACATTTCTTTTTATTGTCCACATAAAATTGCAGTTACCACTTGTACTTCTTTGTACTTATAATAGCTTCAATTGTCACAACCTCTATGAAGTTGAAATTTTTTTTTACCATAGGTTTTATATATAAGGGAGAGATTTAGGCCAGTGGAATTGAATCTCTTACTTCTAGACAAAAACAATACAAACGCAAAAACAAATCAAAGCTATGCTTTTCTAGAACCTGTAGATTTTCCATAGTCTAACATACAGGGCTAATATAGTAACAAGCGGGTAATTCCTCATTTATTCTTTTGCCATCATTCCTGAGGTGCTATATCCTTTATAATCAAGTAACTCTATGAAGCTGGATATGGTGGTTCATACCTGTAATCACAGTACCTCAGAAGACAAAGTAGGAGGATTGGCACGTGTTGGAGACTAGCCTGTGCAATAAAGTCGGTACCAGGGTAGCCAGGTAGAATCGGTTTCAGAAAACCAAAACTCCAAAAAGTTACTCATGATTCATTTTAGGAATTGAGAAATTGTGTAGGTTAAACAAACCCTTAAACCAATTTTACTATCAAAAGAGAAAATCCCTTTAAAGGAGTTGGAACCAGGGCTGAAAACACAACAAAACAAACCAACAATTTCTATCTATGTTCATGTCAGAAAGGCTTAACTTAGAATAGCTTTTTGAGTGAAATCATTGACCTCATTTTTCTTCTTGTCCCAAATATAACCAGTTGGAGATAAAGATGTTTATCCCCAGTCATTTGTCCTACTGTCCAGAATAGAATTATGGATTAGCTGCCTCTATGCTCTATGTGAGCATAGAGGAACTTCCTATGGCTTCTGTACTGCCAATTTCTATGCACCACACTTGCCAATAGGCACGGTAAGGAATGAAGTTCTTTTTGACTCTGTAGGAGCATTTACTTATGTGTTATTGAGTGTTTCAGAGATGGGATTTTATTTTCTCATAGTAAGAAAGGTATGAATATGCAAGTTAGTTCCATTTTTATTTTGTCATGTGTACTACTTAGAACTGATTCTCACTAGACTTTGAACATTCAATTTTGAGATTGCAAGTTGTCCCTGTGGAGGACCTGCCTGGGGCCTGAATATCTTTTGCCTTCCCTTTAACATTCCGAATAGGAAGCAAAGGCTTACTGGGCTTTTACTGTTCCATCTCTTCTGGTTTTATTTTTGCAACAGTGTAGTCATTAATCCATCCAATTCCTGCTGGTATGCCTACTGTATATTGAAAACCGTGATTGGTGTATTTTCCTCACTTTCAAGACGTTGAGTATAGTAGAATCCAAAGATGAATTACATATAACCTTACAGTGTGTTTGCAGCGCTGTGGTGCCTCAGGGAAAGGAGGGGCCATCTCTTGAAAACGAATCAATAAGTAAAAAGAGGATATTTTGGTAAACAAAGAAGACAGACTTTCTGTCAAAGGTGTGCAGTGGGCTTGAAACTGTGAGGAACAAAGATCGTTGAAATAACCTGTAAAAGCTCAAAGTATTAATCTTGGCTTAGGACGAGATAGGGAGCAGAGAAGGTAGAATAGCATTACATAGGGTCAGGGGTATCCTTGTATGTAAGGACAGGGATCTGGAATTGACTGTGCTGGCCAAAGGGAAACTAAACTAAAGTGACTAAGAAATCAAGTGAAAGATATTATTTTCATTTACACTTTAAGATTAGGCGCAGATACTATCAAAGAAACACTTTCTGGATGATAAAGAAAGGCATCAGGTAGAATAGGGGGGCAAGGATCATTAAGCTATACAATGGGAAAGTCAGTTCTTTTATATTCTTTAATTTTTATCAGCATTTTGTTTCTCTGATTAAAGTTAGCTCATTTGAATAACTGCAAGATGGGACTTTGAATCAATCTTTTCAGGAAGGTAGATATGAAGCCTTCTGTCCTTCCTTCCTTTCTTTCTTTCTTTCTTTCTTTCTTTCTTTCTTTCTTTCTTTCTTTCTTTCTTTCTTCCTTTCTGTTAAGCAATTCACTAGTGGTTTATCAGAAGTAGCCAAACTATATCCATCTTCAGAATGTCCTGAGGGACTTAATCCTTGTCCTTCATTCATATCAGCAGTCTTATTAAGGATCAGATGTTTTCTCCTTCCTCCAGATGGTCTCAGGAGAGGAGGGAAATCCTATCTGTTATACAAGGTAGCTCATTGCATAATGGGTCATTGCATATCACTGCAAAGATAGAGGCCATGGGAGCTTGGAAGGAAGAAAAAATGGCCCTGAAATGTGATGTGTCAGTGGAAAACGGGGAGGCGAAAACCATGGGAGAAGTGGGGCAACTATTTTTGCTTTCTACTTCTCAATAGTTATTAAGTTTTAACTCTGTAAAATGTTAATGGGATACATTTTTTTTAAAAAAAAATGCAGGATTGGAAATTTGAAATGTTTAAAGCAAAAGTAAAATGTATCGTTTGAAGAAAGCCCTTTTCTGCCTAGGTGTGAGTCAGTTCAATTTGGCAAACACTGGATTTGTTGAACTTTGCCAGCATGTCCTTGAAGACCTCAGCATTTCCTGGAAGAGTTGTACATGTGAATCACTGGCCGTGATACCATGTGGTTAAAAAGATGAATCCAATGAGTAAGGTCAATGTTGTATATTTCCCTGTGTTAAGACCTAGGAAGAGTTTGAAATACAAATATCTCCATGTTTGGGCTAGGGCTTGGTGATGAAGTGGAAATTTTTGATGAACGAAGCAAAGGTATTGTGGAATTAGGAAACAGAATTGACAAATGGTTGAAGAATGGAAGTGTTTGGTAGGCTATAGAAATGATTCTGCTTTTTATAGTTCCAGAATCTAAGAACTCTAGAACACGTCTGTATGATGATGAAAGTGAAGAACCAGGTAGATTCTGATGTTACACATGATAAAAACAAATGGAAGTCTCAGTACACACACACACACACACACACACACACACACACACACAATTCATTGGAAGGATGGGTAATATATTTAGTATCTGGTAATACAGAAGAGCATTAATTTAAGAAAGTGAAGTACTGGCACACCAGAAACTTTTGTGGGCTCTCCGGACATGCTCATTAAGTAAAAAATGTCAGTGCATATTCCCAAAGCTCAATGTTCACATCAGTTTATTATTGATTCAACCCAAACTCCTCTTGCTTAAGAGAGGGCACATTTCTTCAATAGGCAGCATCATGTCACGCTGAACTGATGGAGGTAAGTTGAGAGACTTCAAATCAGATGTAGTTGTTTACCAACTACACAGGATGGGTGACAAACTCCTACTGCAAGGAGTAAGTAGGGGCTGTTCTTTTGTGAGATGAGTCTATGACGATATTATAGACATAGAATCACCAAGGCTTTTTGGTCCACAGTCGTCTGTTGAGATGACAGTAAGAATGGAGTCAAAGAGAGGTAAGTTTTATCTTAGATGAATACATGAAAAGTAAGTCTTATAACTGAGATAGTGTCAGAGGTGAGTGACAAGTCTATTTTGAGAAGTCTGACAAATATGTATGGTGAAAATGTGCCAATGATATGACTAAATATATCCATATATATATTTTAAGGATGGATATATATATATATCCTTAAAATAGTCTAAAAAATTCCAAGAAAGATTTAACAAACATGATAATTTATACACATCTTACACAAAAACTCTTAGTTAGTTCCTTCTCTGATATAGAAATACCTCATAAAAATAAGATAACACCCTAACAAGTGGTCAAAATGGATGTTAGGGAAAACCATTATTACTAAAGTATTTTAATCACAACTATTTTTCAAAAGCTTCTCTCTGAGACAATTTTTACTTAAAAAAATACCAGTTACCATCCTCTAAATCACCATTCTTGGCTTATAGACAATAAATAGAAGCAGATTGCTATGACTGTGAACAGGGAGCCACTGACAACTACTTACAAGGGTAGTCTGATATCAAACAATAGGAGAAAACATAAAGAGTCAAAGAATGCAGAGGTACAGGGGCAGCAGGCGCAGCGCAGAAGTAAAGGACTGCCTGGCTTGTGCAAGGTCCTGGGTTTGATACCTAACATTGAGGAAACAAAGCCAAACCAAACAGAAATGAAATTTCAGTGCTCTAAAGACTATGAGTCTGTCATTGCACAGCATGGAGGAAAACATTCTTATGCAGATAAGCACTCCATAGCACCAAACTATTGGTTAGGATTTAAAACAAGCAAGCAAACAAACAACTCCTTCCCCCCCCCCCAAAAAAAAAAAACAACTTCACAGACTCAATACCACTCTTTTGTAAAGAGTACTAAATGTAGTTGTCATCTATGTCCACTGACCTGGTTTGACGACTCATTCTGTTAGAATATCATATATTGGGCAATGCTGGGGTTATTTGTAGGTAGGTCTCTTACGTTGGCAGTGTGTATTTTGAATCTGGCACTGAACACCATATAAGAAAACTTTGGAGTATCTTACTTGCAACCGAGCAGTTTGTCTTAAAGAGGCACACACATGTCTACCACTGGGTAAAACTAAACCTCCCCCACCCCATCAAACTTCTGACTTGTGCCAGAATCATAGTGAACCCAGATGTGGGGGACCTTCCTGAAAGATATTTTTGTGCTGTAGGCTAGCACGATAATTGAAGGGTACTGCAACTGGCATCATCTCAATAAGGCTAATCATGTTGGCATTTTGCTTTTCAAAGGAAAGAAAGACTTTAAGGCTCTTACAGTATTTATTTGTGTTTAAATAGAGAAAGCCTTAGCTCACGTGATGCTATCATCTTTTGTCTTCACATAACCTTCCAATAAATTTCCAAAGCTTACAATAACTAAGAATAAAAATTAAAGTGCATCTTCCTCTATGAACAAAAAGAGTTCTGTAACAGACAGTAGGAGTTAAAAACTTGTTCTGAAAAGAGATATCGAGCATATAAGCCTTTTCAGTTCCTGCCTCCATTATACAGATGCCGTCAGAGTATAACAATATAGAATAAATGGGTGTTACTGTGTGCCACAGATAAGAACAGTGGACACCCATCACTTACTGTCCCTTAATCTAGAAAAGAGTAGCAGGTTACTGTCTCATTGTCTAGAGTCTCACTGGTGGTCAGTTCCTGGAAACTCTAGGGCTTCCCAAGAAACCTTTAAAAAAAAATCTATGAAGTAGAGGATGTCTCAGTTCTTTCCAAATTTGCCTTTCTCTTCATCAAGTGGCAATATACTTGATGCCTTTGTCTTCGTTGTACTCTTCTCACGAATACCCTCACTTTTCCAAGTTCTTTTCATTTTGGAGACCACATTAGGTTCTATGTCCTATGCGAAGTTAAGCTAAAAGCACCGATAACCAGTTGTAACTTTTTTCTTTTTAACTCAAGTATTCCTTTGCCAGGTTATTCTTTGTGGGTTTGAGCTCTGGTTCCCACCGGATTTTAAATTCCCGAAGGGCAAGAAAAGTGTATATCAGATTTAATGTTAGGATTCAATCTATTATATGCCCCCTTTACCCTCTTAATGCAATGTATATTTGCTCTGACCTTCATACTCTCACACAAATTTCCTGGATGCTAGAGCCACAGTCTCTCTCCCTCTATTTCTGTCTTCTTATTGGTTCATATTTTTCTCAGATCTATGCCTCCTCTTCGTCATTATGATTATGCCAATGACCTCTTCTTTGCCAATGAGCCGCTAGTATTCTCTTGTCAGGAACTTCCCGTTTGCTGCTTTTGTATTGATCTTCCAGCAACACTGACACTAATGACCACTCACTCTTTGAAATAAACTCTCTTCTTTTTACACTTTTGGTCTGTTGTATTTTGTCCGCTCATTCTTTCTCAACATCCTTGCTAAAGTCTGCTTCTTGTGCTCAAGTGCTTATGTTCTTTAGGGGATCTTGTGTTTTCCTCAGTTTATTCTCTATGCATTCATCCTGATCACTGCTATTATATCCATATTTTCAACGAACTCTCAGCTCCTACCCCAAATCCCTTTTTCCTTAGGCCTTACTTTTAAGGGGCATACCTATAAATAAATGTTAAAGAGATACTTTTGTTTTGACAACTTATTCTCCTACTCCCTGTCTCTAAGGAGAAACCTTGCTTGTCTTTTCTCGGTCCTACTCTTTATTTTACACTTTGTGTTTAGGGCAAGGAATCACTATATACTGGTGACTGAATCAGCAACCTGGCAGGTATCCTATCTGCCTCTGTCTACCATCCAATTGTCTCCATGTGTGTTTGCTTCTCTCTACTCCTCAAATCTTCTCTATTTCCTGATTCATTATTTATTATATTATAGCAAGATTATCCCATCAGCATAATTTCCTCCTGTGTAGCCATTTTAATTAATTCTATGTTCCCTTTATCTAAAATGAAAATCTAATTTACAAAACTATCATATGGTCATCACTGCTTTAAGATGACGTCATTGAGCTGATTTCACATTTGTATGTTAGGTTCTGGCAACTCTGACCAGCAACCCCTAGCTTCTTGCCACTTCTCTTTTTGATTCTAATTTCCCCAGAGGTCCTCCTGGAACTACACATTCCAGTGTTTACTTGGTTAATTCTCATTTCCTGTGAGTTTTATAAACCATACTTACAAGGAAATGTTCCGATTGCCTCGTGGATGATCAAGGATAATGGCAAACATTATGCACACCATTTTACCCCATTCATCATGCACAAAAGTTAATCATTTAAAATACTAACTGAACACTTGTTATATACACACTGAAGTGCTAACTTTTGACTTTGGAGGTAGGATGGTGACACTGACACGCATTTCCTTTTCTTTCTTAGCAGTTTAGTGCATAGATTTGTTCCAATATAGATAATCTGCAAATTCTAAAAGTGATTTCTTCTCTTGGCAAGTGAAAAACTCTCACCCGTTCACTTAAAATGCTTTACGGTTTTTCTTTGCCACATTCCATTTTCCAGCGTCATTACTTTTGTCGTCTAGATCCTTTGCTAGATAAAATAAGGCTTACTGGGGACTGTGGAGATAGCTAAATTGTTAAAGTGTTCTCTTAAAAAGCAGGAGAACCTGGATTTAATCTCTAGAGCTGGTGTATACATACCAGATGTGGTAACACATGCTTGTCGTCCCAGCCCAGGGGAGCTGTAGACAAGATGTGGGTTCACTGGCTAGCCATCCTATCCTAATTACTGTGCTCCAGACCAGTGAGAAACCCTGTTTTAAAAAAGGATGGGAGTCTCCCTGATGATGACATATTGGGCTGTCTCTGTCCCTCACATGCATGCATACTACATGCAAGTGCACCTGCACACACACAAATGTGCACCTTCAGACACACAGATAAGCACACACATACATATACCCATCTCTCTTTCTTACATTCATTTGAGCACAATTATTTTACTAGGGAAACATTTTATCTAATGACTGAAATGCCACGAATGTAAATGTAACTAATAAGCAGATAGTGCATGCAGTGTGGATACAATAGTCAGAAGTCTGACTCATGTTCTGTTGAGGTGAAACAATCTATAAATTTTCATCCTGTTACTGGGAAGGGGGAAACTTACTAACATTTGAGCTGATTATTTAAGGGATTCTTCAACAGATGTTCCTGGATCACAGTTCACTGTGGATAACCTGAAACTGCGTAAAGCGAGACTATGGAGAACTTGAGAGACCTGAATATCCAGAATACAGGCTCCTTTGTCTGTAACAATGGGTTAGGTAGCTCTCAGCCTTAGTAGATTCCTTGCAATATACCTTGGATATATTGAAGTATGCGGTCACATGAGTTGCTTTCAATAACAAAATATAAGCATATATAGTATGTGTCACATCCCATCAGGAGTCTTTAAGAGCCAATATGTGATAGCCCTTTTCTCTTTCAAGGCAAACATCCTAATCCAGTGATTTAAAGCTCTCTCAGTCTGGGAAACTGACTGAAGATCCTTCTATCAGAGCTCTTGCCAAGTAGGAGATACACAGAGTGTTGTGCACTTTAGGTGTGATGAATCGCTGTGTTCCATGCACTGACTAATGAAGAAATCTAATCTCTGTTTATTAAAACACAGAACCGTTCCCTTACAGTGTATCAGTTTACATGCACACATGTGAAGTAAACTCTATCTAGTGTTTGAATTCTGATTTTTTCCAGGGAGATTAGCATGCTGCACGAGTTTCTTCTGCAGTGCTGCGTAGCAGCAGTGACCTGCTTCTCCCAGTGAGCTTCAAAGTCAACCAGGAAGAGCATCTGATAGACCTCAGTGCACTGTGAGGACAGAGCCTTTGTGAATTGCTATTTAATGAATTACATAAACATTCAAAATTTTATTATAAAATTGGCTTTCTATTAGATTTCTTTGCCAACTATTATTTGTAAATGTTTTGAGCCTGCTTAAGGTAGTCTCGTCTAAGCTATTTTTGGTAGTATAGTTGTATTTCATGTATTTTTGGCTGAACAGTACTGACAGCTTACCACTGGTTTAAAGGAAGTGATCCTACCAAAGGAAAACCTCTGTGCAGTGCTCTTTCCTGTGAAGTGTGATATCACTCGTCATTTGCCCTCTTGCTGCTCCTGTGTATTCACCAGAAGTCATGGATTTCCTCCTTCATTAACCACTTTTGCATCTCTAGCTTCTAGCAAACATCCGACACCAAAGAACAATGATAATAGTAATCATCCCTGTGGTGATTGCTTAGACTTTAATGCTGTACCACTACCGCCGGGGAAAGGTCCAGTTCTAATTCCTATTTTGTCAATGAGAGAGTGGAGTCCTAGGGAAGTTAAATATCTTGGTCAATGGGATCACACAGCTGAGAAGCAAAGCCAAGACGAAAAGCACAGCACATCTATATCCATAGTGTATTTCAACCATCGTGCTACTCTTTCTTAGTTAAATATTTATTGTGTGGATAAATATGAATGTCAAATGAAAGAATAAGTTGATTGACAGTTGGGGAGCTTCTTGTTTTCTCACAGACAGCACACATTATTTTTATTTATTCCTTGATCTTTTCAAAGCTCCTCCATGCTATGCTACTCAACTAGGCTGCTATATCAATGTGAGTTATGCACACTTCTCCTGACCTGCTGTAGTCTATCATGCAGAACCCAAATATTGCACATCTGCCTCACTGAGCTGTGAGAAAGAACATTGTTGGTCAGATTTTCCTTCTCCTTTCAGCCTTAAAACCATTCAAAGTTACTTACTAGGTCATATTTGTCTATCCTATCTAGCTATTAACTCAAAGCATAGGACATTATAAATGATTCAGGAATATTGGATGGCTACATTTAAACTGAGTAGATTAATAGCACTTTTAAAAAACATGATTTCTCGACAGTGTTCTATTGACAATTCATGCCGGATTTTTTTTTTTATGATAGCTGTTCTGAGCACTGTTGAATATGTAACAACAAGTCAGATCATATCACCACCATTTTCTATAACAATTACAAAATGTCCCTGAGCACTACCAAAAGTCTTCAGAATGACATATTAGTCATCCTCTCTCCAATGAAGGTAGTTGTGTGTTAATTCCTTTCTCTCCTCTTCTGTGTTATTTAGGACTTTATGTTGAATGGGATATAAACCCCACCAAAGTTAGTCCAAGCTAAATGATTGCATGCTATGGAAACATTGTGTTACTTTTCTTGGGACAACAATGACAAATCAAAGTAATAATTCCTCTAACTCTAGCTTCCTGAGCCAATATGTTCACTGGACTTACTTTTGGGAGCATGGACCTCCAAACATTGAAAAGTCCTATTCTAGAGAGGGTGATAACCTCACTGAAGCTATTTCCTAGAGTCCTGTCTTGAGTTGATGTCTTACATTTTATAAAATCTGGTATCTCCCTAGATCGTGTTCAGGTGGGGAGTAGAAAGGATTAATGGCTGAGGGTCTTGTAATACTTCTCTTCTACTGGAGAGAGTAAGAGTCATATTACCTTTACTACAGATTCAGAGATCATTGTATTATTCTTATTTCACTACTCTGATCATGGGGCCAAAAGAGACATCTCTAGTGAGTGGTGATTGATGGCTATCTCAGGCCTGGGGAGAGAACACAATACTACAACAATGAGGTTGGGTTTTAAGACAAACTAGGCTAATGACACTGGCTTAGTTTAATCAAGCACCCATATCCCAATTAATCAACTGTAGGTGTTCTGAAGCATCACAATTCTTTCAGGAATTATATGGATAGATTAGGGAACTGGGATACTGGAGAACTATTTACAAAGTTGAAAAAAGGAAAGAAAGAAGAGGGAAAAGGTGCCTATAGGATTTCAGACCATTCTCACTAGAGCTTCCTTCTAGGATAACCCCATTGAAAACAACATCTGGAAATAGGATAGCTTTCTCTGATGGGGTAAACAATTCTCTTAATTTTAACATCAGCCCTCCTCATTGGATACCCGTAAGAAAAGCACAATGATTGTAGCCACAGCATAGCTCAGCCTGTTCCATAGGATGTGTGGGGTATGTTAATGTAATTCCCCCAACAGGCAAGATAACCCCATCTCCAGGAACTGTGCAGTTTGGCATTCTAAATCTGGTCTGGAGCCCAGCTGTATTCTTTCCGTGTCTCCCATGCGGTGGCTCTCCCACATACTGCACAACATTGGATTGTTTACCTCTTTGCAACAATCCAGGGTCTCACTCGCCCTCAGCTATGTGCAAATTGTTACCTCTCTACCCTGCCACAGGTTTAGTTTACCCATTTAAGAAGGTTGGCAGGGAGAATGCTTTCAGTTAGAGATGGCAAAACAGATGTGTCTGCCCCCCTACTCTCCCGTTTAGATATTTAACAGAACTTTGGCTTATGTTAGGCAGTGAGTATGCAGCCTTTCATCTGCTGGAGAAGAGAGGGACACAGGAACCTACCGCAGCAAACATCCTTTCATCTAGGGAAAATTTTAAACCTGAAATCTTTGGGGGGAAAGACTATGCAAATTTCTTCTCTGGTGCCTGGAGCAGCTTTCCTTTCCCTCATTCTGGCATGCCGCCCTTTAAGATCTCTCTGGATACCTTTTCTAATGCTGACAACACCATTTAGTTGTCCAGCTAGTATGCAGAAGTGCCGAAGAGAAGTCATAACAGAGCTGAGTTCATGACGGCAAACCAGACTGCTTCATCTGATTCATGTAGCTTCTGCGGTATCATCAAAGGGTGTGGTGGTAAAAGAGGAGGGGACACATAAGGTGAAATATCAAGTTTTAAGAATGAGAGCATGAGCAAGGAGCTCAGGACCGCGAGGGGTGCACTCACACACTGAGACAATGGGGATGTTCTATCGGGAACTCACCAAGGCCAGCTGGCCTGGGTCTGAAAAAAAACATGGGATAAAACTGGACTCGGACCGTGAAGACTGCTGAGAAGTCAAGAACAATGGCACTGGGTTTTGATCCTACTGCACAGTACTGGCTTTGTGGGAGCCTAGGCTGTTTGGATGCTCACCTTCCTAGACCTGGAAGGAGGTCGTTGGACTTCCCAAGGGCAGGGAACCCTGACTGCTCTACGGGCTGATGAGGGAGGGGGAGTTGACTAGGGGAGAGGGAGGAAAATGGGAGATGGTGGCGGGGAGGAGGCAGAAATCTTAAAGAAAGAAAGAAAGAAAGAAAGAAAGAAAGAAAGAAAGAAAGAAAGAAAGAAAGAAAGAAATGTGTTTAGGTTTTTCAGGGACATTTTAAAATCTCAAGCTAAGCAAAGATCGTGTTGCATTTAACCTCCACGGGTGGACTCAGGAAGAACTGAGCTCAACATCCTCTGGAACCAAATGGTACTCCCTATAATGGGAATGTGCTGCATCCTCGCAGACTGAGGCTCTTGCTGTGTCACTTTCTCTCAGTTGCTCATCCCATTAGATCTTTGTTGTAGGAGAGACCCAGCCAATCAACTTGCTAGCAGGGGACGGGGTCCCCCGAGGATATTTTTTACTTATAAAGATTGCGGGCCTGCTCCCAACCGCCCCTTCTGCTTTCCTGTTCTCAGCGGGAACCTGTGGTTCTGTAAGTCTATTTCCCAATTAAAACTGTATATATTATTACAACCTGTCTGCATTCATTTACGCTGCTACACTTTGTCCTGTGTCAGAAAGCCCTGTACAGTGTTCTTCACAAACTGTCGTGAAACTGACTTGCGCTCTTATCTTCTGACTGCAGTGGCCGCACACACTCACTTACTCACTATCTTCCCAGATAGGTGAGTGGTGAGAGAGATACATTAGACACTTGTGAGGTGGGGTGTCTTTCGGTACGCTGTGAATATATATTGCTCCCATTCATTGATAATTAAAGCTGCTTTGGCTTATGGCAAGAGAGAATAAAGCCAGGTAGGAAATCCAAACAGTTATGCAGGAGAAGAAGGGCGACGTCAAGAGGAATGTGAGCCAGCTGCCCAAGCAGAGAGTTGTCAGCAGCAGCCTAAGGAGAAAGATTCCATAACAGAGATGAGCCACAGTCACATGGTGATATGCAGATCAGTAGAAATGGGTTAATTTCTAAGAGAGAACTAGCTGGTAATAGCCTTAGCCATCAGCCAAGCAATTATATTTAATATTTGCTTCTGAGTGATTATTTTATAAGCAGCTGCAGGGACCAATAGGCAGGAAAGAAATCAGTCTAGTGTGTCCAGGCAAGAGAGAAAACTTCCAGCTACATTTGGCATCCCATGTGGGGCTCTCAAGTTTCCACATGAGCCCTGATAAAGTTTTTAAAAAAGGAGAGGGAGTTCTGGAAAGCATAGACGGAGTTGAGGACAGTTTCCTGGTTTTTTTCTCTCATGAAGGCCATGGTGCACAGACACTGTGGTATTCGGGCTTTAGCACAGGGTGATGGATTCCCGCCAACGTACACATAGGTATTTCTTTTCCGCACAGCATGTTGTATGGCAGATTTAGCTTTTACTCATACAAACAAAAAAAAAAAAACATTTATGGGCAGTGCCCTGTAAGGTGCTCTCCAGAGTTGCAGCTACATACTTGCTTGTTTCAGTTTGGGGTGCCAGAGAAGAAGAATGGGCAAGAAAAATTTTCTGAGTACAGTATGTATGATAAAGAAAGTAAAGAAGGTGACGGAGTTGTGGGAGCATCTTAGCGAGAGGATCTAAGGACGCTCTGAAGGGTGACAGTTAACTGTGGCATGAGGGAGGATTGGGGTCAGTGATATAAATTTCCTCTCCAAAATGCAGATACCAATTTGTTGCAATTCACTATTCTGAGTTAACCAAAAGCCAGGAGGATATTATTCTACTCTTTAGCTCAGTACTGGGCAAGCATGAGGCCCTGAGCTCTATCTTCAGCAAGTAAATAAAAATCCGTGTTTGTCTCTATGCCCTGTTCTTTAAATCCAATGCTAGGGGAAAGGGGAGGAGACAAGCATAATCCAGGGATTGAAGAGCAGCCATTCTAATTGAGATGATGAGGTCTAGGCTCAGTGAGTGGTTTGTCTCAAGAAAAAAATAGAGAGCAGGGGCTGGAGAGATGGCTCAGAGGTTAAGAGCACTGACTGCTCTTCCAGAGGTCCTGAGTTCAATTCCCAGCAACCACATGGTGGTTCACAACCATCTGTAATAAGATCTGGTGCCCTCTACTGACCTCTAAGATATATGTATGCATAATACTGTATAGATAATAAATAAATAAATCTTTTAAAAAAAAAAGGAAAAATAGAGAGCAAAAGATTTGGACATCCAACATCCACTTCTGGTCTCTGCATAGACACTTTGACACACACATGCACCTATACCACACATACACATGAGTGCTTGCGTGCACAACACATACACACATGCACACACTAAAAAAAAAAAACATAACAAAACTCTTTGAATCAGACTTAATATTTTCCTCCTAATGTTTTCACACCCTGTGCATAGTAGTCCTTTCATAGTTTGCTTTTCAGTTCTGTCCTTGAGTCTCACAAACACTAGAAATTTCAGACAAACCCTTAACGTTCCTTCATTTTAAATCTTTAATCTACAAGATAAAGTTACTAAGAAAGAATTGGGAAGAAACCTGTTGTAATTAGTCTGGAACCTCCTTCCTGAGGACTGGCTCTCATAGCTTCTGAAGGGTCTTTGTAAGATGCCTAGAGAGAAAAGCAACGAACAGTCTTACCCAACTGTGATTTCTATGGGCTGCAGCAATGACCATTCCTCCAAGATATCATTAATAGTGTAATGATAGCTCTGATAACTTGGAGATAACCAACAGGTATGTAATTAGACTTATGGTCAGCTTAATAGGAGGGAATTCATACTTTGTTACTGTAAACTTAGCCAACTACCCATGTCTAATAAGGTCATTGACCCAAAAGAAGAACATACTACTGTTACTTTCATAAACTAGCATCATTTCTAGCTCTATTTCAATGCTTAGCCTTATACCCACAGATAAGTATAGATCTTGTCCTGCATCAAAGGAGCTCCATCATACAGTCGGTGGATACAGTGACAGACAAAAACACTGGTCAAATGCAGAAAAAACAACAGAACACAAGGCGTCCAACTGCAGTCAATAGACAACTACACTGCGACCCTTATACCTAAGGTTCAGGAAACATTATAGAAGAGACAGGTGGAAAGAACGTTAGAGGCAGAGGGCAGGGTATCTGCTTCTGGCTAGTGTCTTCTTTACATGACAGGAAAGTTGTACCTATGAAATTCCAAAGACTGGGTTGACTAAACATGCCCTGCATAATTCTGTCATCAGTTGGCATGCTAACTTGGGTGAGGGCTATCTTGCAATAAGAATGAAAGGGACTCACAGTTTTCAGAAGGATGGGGAAAACATAGGAGGAGTTGGAGAAGGGACAGGGAAGGTTAGAAACAATTTGAGTCTGGTGTGCAAGTCGAAATTCTAAAAAGAAAATAGAAAAAAAAAAAAACCTCTGATAGACAGATAAAGATCTTAGGCTACTTGTTTCTTTGGGGTTTCCTTTCCAGCCACAGAGGAGATACTCCTTGATGCAGCAAGAGTAACACCTGAGAAAGAGAAACATGAATGGAAAAAACTCGGGAAGGAGAAATGTGACATGCACACCCATAAAATCGAACAACTTAGTCCTCCAGAGTCATCACAAGCATACCACACTTGAGACAATAAAACATGTCAGGGTCCCTTAATTTTAGCTGGCTTATCAAGTGAATTTTAGTATAATATTATCTTAATTTATAGTAGGTCTTCTTAAGAGAGTAGGGGATTGTTCATAAATCAATGAAGAAATTCTCCTTCTATGAAAAATGATGTTATTTAATAATACATGCACATGTAGTTTGCCAAAATATGCAAAATTCTCTAAGTCTCCCTGGAGTAGGTTTCAAGGTACAATAGAGGATTATTTTGACTCTTTACAAATGACTCTGAAGGTCCTAACATGGGAAGGAGTATGATTCGAACAGCTGAACACCAGCAATAATGCTAGCATATGCTCGCACATCTTTCCAGGGCTTTGACTCACTAATTTTACATCTTAACAGGCTCCAAAAGCTACAGGAAACCCTGTCTCGAAAAAGAAAAAAGAGGAAAAAAAAAAAAAGAAATTCACTATAATATAAATTTAATTACTCAGATTTCAGAATTTAATTAACAAAAGATAATATTAAAAACCTTTCTTCAACTCTAAAACCACTCTTACTTAAGCTTGGCATCAAGTACATTTTATTCAGCAACAGTTAAGTATCTCAAGGGTACTGAAGGCAGAGTTTCTTCATCATCTGACTTGTTCTCAAGGCTTATACAAACATGGCAAACACACATTTAATTGTTTTACAACTTATTTCGTGAAATAATGATTAAAGCTTGGAAAAGGAATGTTTGTGTTTTCTTTATCAAACCACTCACCTGTAATAACTAATGCTCACTAGACATGATGTTCTTAATTAAGTGGTTTCATAACCTACACTCTTAAATAATGAAGAAAAATTTTTAAAAGGAGAAGAGATGCCTTTGAACATAAGATACAGGTACAATAAGACTATAATGCTAAGCAAATTAGGTACAATAATAAATGAGAATTAAGTTATCATTACTAGATATGTTCTAGTAATACTAGATATGTTTTAACATACTATATATGTTCTAGTATTTTTTAAAAATTATCATTACTAATGCATATTAATTGCTCATATACTGGGTTTTACTGAAAGTATATATATATATATATACATATATATATATGTATATATATTATGCTTTTCTAGCATAACACCCCAGATTTCCTATCTCAGTCTTACCTGCCCCTGGATGCACGTACAAGTACTGTTGAAAGAGCATTCGGGTACTTAGTATCTAGCTGGAAGAAAACAATTGATTTGGTCATATCTTCTAGGAAAGATACTTAAGTGTTTATTTTCCAGGGGTGATATTTTGAAGTCCACATGTTGGATTTTCTTCTTAGCAAAGTGAATAATATTTGTTTTCTTTAATTTATTTTGAAGGAATTTTTTTGTAGCACATATATTTGAAAATCTCCAACACTGACTGAACTTTGTTTTGAAGATACTTTATATTGTATGTAGGCTGCTGGCATGGAAGGGAGTCATCAACAGTCATATCTCAACCCTGTGAACTACAATAATCACCAAAAAGGCAAGCTATGCCCATGAATACTATAGTAGCACCAATGTTAATAGGGTAATCAAAGCTTACTCTTTGGGTTTAAGGCTGAGTCCACAGGAGGAAACACACGGCTGGCACTGTAAATTGTGACAAGAATCCATGGTTGACGAGGTCACTGCCACAAAAGTAGAACTTATTACTATTATTCTACCAAATGTACATAGTATTGAATTGTCCTTAAGTTCCTATCTCTCTACACATATATTGGTGCATTTATCAGGTGTTGACAAAGACGTTTCTTTGTGTGATGTTGGTTAACTCAGAAACTCACTACTGGTCTAAATGTATAGAATAAATGTCAATGAATGTCCACCTACAAATGATTCATTTATTTTGCTAACTCTCCCAAGGGTTAGGGGTCACCATGAAAAGGGGGCAGAAAGATTTTTAAGAACCAGGGGTCAGGTTGATCAGATGGAAACAGTGTCTTCTATACGTGACAGTACCATTCTACTAATGAATTCATAGAAGCTAGGGTTGACTTTTCAGCATCTATACAAGATAAAGTCAGTTAACATTGTAGCATTTTGGGGGAGAGGGGCCTTAGAAGCTCCCATGCCTAATTGAGGGATCATGGATAATTGAAAGCTTCTGGGAATGTTACAGTCAGTTTTCTTTAAGGGTGCTTTGACCATACTCTGTAGATAGCACAACACCCATGAATATTTGGGCAGCACAAAGTAGACTCAAGGGGTTGTTACAACAATAAGAAGACACAAAGTTGGGGAGTCAGGAAGTTAGAGGTAGGTCTTGGAGGGGATGGGGAGGGTAATGAACCTGATTAAAATAAATTTTTATGAGATTGTTAAAAATAAATAAAATATTAAAATAGTGATATAGCTATTTTATTAGATACCAAATTTTTGGAAGAATTTGAAAACAACCAAGAGAATATTTTATTATAACTACTAAGTAATTTATTTAGCAATAGCTAAAATTAAGATATCTGTCAATAAATCAGATATAAAAATGTTTCACTTCGAAGTCACATTTCAGAGTACTGTAAATGATAAAGCAGAAATGAAAAGGGAACAGTTTTATTAGCGATTTTTTAATTTATTTATTTCTTTATTAATTAATTAAAGATTTCTGCCTCTTCCCCACCGCCGCCTCCCCTTTCCCTCCCCCTCCCCCAATCAAGTCCCCCTCCCTCGTCAGCCCAAAGAGCAATCAGGGTTCCCTGCCCTGTGGGAAGTCCACAGACCACCCACCTCCATCCAGGTCTAGTAAGGTGAGCCTCCAAACTGCCTAGGCTCCCACAAAGCCAATACGTGCAGTAGGATCAAAAACCCATTGCCATTGTTCTTGGGGTCTCAGTAGTCCTCATTGTCCACTATGTTCAGCAAGACCGGTTTTAACCCAGGCTTTTTCAGACCCAGGCCAGCTGGCCTTGGTGAGTTCCCGATGGGACATCCCCATTGTCTCAGTGTGTGGGTGCCCCCCTCACGGTCCTGAGTTCCTTGCACGTGCTCTCTCTCCTGGTGCTCCTGATTTGGACCTTGAGATTTCAGTCCGGTGCTCCAATGTGGGTCTCTGTCTCTGTCTCTGTCTCTGTCTCTGTCTCTGTCTCTGTCTCCTTTCATCGCCTGATGAAGGTTAAATTCAGGAGGATACCTATATGTTTTTCTTCGAGTTCTCCTTCTTATTTGGCTTGTAATAGCCAGAACCTGGAAACAACCTAGATGCCCTTCAAATGAAGAATGGATGAAGAAAGTATGGAATATATACATATTAGAGTACTACTCAGCAGTAAAAAACAAGGACTTCTTGAAGTTTGCAGGCAAATGGATGGAAATAGAAAACACTATACTGAGTGAAGTAAGCCAGACCCAAAAGGAGGAACATGGGATGTACTCACTCATATTTGGTTTCTAGCCATAAATAAAGGACATTGAGCCTATAATTCGGGTTCTTAGAGAAGCTAAATTTATTAGCGATTTTTAAATGCATATGTGTTGTTCTTGAGAGATGGCTCAATGATTATGAGCACTGACTGCTCTTCTGGAGGATTTGGTTCCCAGCACCCACATGTTGGCTCATAGTTGTCTGTATCTCCAGTGTCAGGGAAACTGATGCTGTCTTCTGACTTCTGAGGACACAGCACACACACAAAGTATACAAGAATACACATGAACACTAATACACTTTAAAAATATTAAATGAGGCCGGGCGTGGTGGCACATGCCTTTAATCCCAGCACTCGGAAGGCAGAGGCAGGCGGATCTCTGTGAGTTCGAGGCCAGCCTGGTCTACAAGAGCTGGAGAAACTCTGTCTCGAAAATCAAAAAAAAAAAAAAAAATTAAATGAACCTAAACCTATGTTTGTGTGACTTGGATTCAGATACTGACTTTATATCCATTGATAATGTGGCCATAAGAAAATCATTTTGTTTAGTTGGAAGTATTACCCCAGCTGCTGACATCCATGTACCCAAAGAGTCTGGAATGTTTGGGTTAAGGCTTCACCCCAGTCCCTGGCACCCTTATACCTAGAGAGTTTGGAATGCTTGGGTTAAGAGGCTTCACCTCAGCCTCTGGCATCCATATATCCAAAAAGTCTGGAATGTTTCTGTGGAAAGATCCATCACAAGCCCTCTCCTCTATGAGTTGCTTCAGTCCAGACTTCACCTCCGAGAAAGTCTGCCAAATGGTGGCCAGAGAGGCTCAAGACCACTCCCACAGTTTATTTATACTCCCCCCTCCACCACCATCACAGAGAGCAAACACATGGCTTTCTGGTCTTCCTTCCCCATCTCCCATATGAGGGCCTGGAAGGCCACCCAGGAGTGCTGGTATCCATTAAACCTGGGCTTTTTCTAATTTGGTTTAATTTGGTCTGATTTGAATTATTGTGTCGGCGAAGAGGTTTATTGGGCCACAAAAACTTTGCACATTTCACTTCTTAATGCTTCAAATATTTTGTCTTTATATCCATTGATAATGTGGCCATAAGAAAATCATTTTGTTTGGTTGGAAGTATCACCCCAGCTGCTGACATCCATATACCCAAAGAGTATACCCAGGTAAACATAATACTTCTTTTTTTATCATTTATTAATGGATATTAAATAGGGTAGTCTTTTCACAACTCTTACATAAGTGATGACATATCAAAGGTACCATGTTTACTCTCATTATTGCTTTTGTTAGAGAAAGTTTTCATAATGTTGATTAATAAACACTGAATGCATGAAGTAAACTCAAGAAAAAAAGGGAAATACAACACAGGCATTTTCAACACAGTATGCATTCTTTCTTTTTGTTTTTGTTTTTAATGATGAGTCTTACTGTGTTTCACAGGTTTGTCTCAAAATCTTGGTTCAAGTAGTGCTCCTGTCTACCTGAGGTCATATTTTATTTTCTCATGAAAAGAAAAAGGTCCCGAGCCTCTATTAAAACATAATAACATTTGCTAATGTTATTACTTAACTGTCAGGTTCAAGAACATATTTTATTACTTATTATGTTTTCTTATTTTTAATTAAAATTAAATTCTTGCATAAATTTCAAAAACAATAGAATATCTGAAGGAAAACAAGGAACTACTGACCATAAGAATTTTCTCACTGTAGAAATTTAGTCTAATTAGTATAGCATTGCCATAGGTTAAAAATTCTTAAGTGAAAATCTATTCTGTGAAAATCTATTATTTAAAACTCTTAGAATCACAAAAATTCCACCAAGGTGTTGTAGTATATAACTTTCCCTAGACCAACCAGCCACTTCCTTCTTGTTGGATAGAAGCATATATTGAAGATTTTTAATTATCTTCCAGAAATCTTACATAGTAATAAAAGTTTCCATAAGATTGCAGCCTATTGATAAAGACCATGTTTCCCTGACTCTCTTGCAGCTAGATGTGATCAAGTGACTTGTGGTGGTTTGAAAGAAAATGGTCCCCAAAGGGAGTGACACTAATGGTATGTGTGGCCTTGTTGCTTTGAGGTCTCCTATGCTCAAGCTATACCCAGTGGGGCAGAACACTTCTTATTGCCTATGAGGCAAGATGTAAGGACTCTCAGCTTTGTGTCCCAAACAATACCTGCCTGCAGGCTGCCTTGCTTTCATGACAATAATGGACTAAATGAACCTCTGGAAATGTAAGCCACCCCAATTAAATTATAAGGCTTGCGATGGTCATGGTGTCTCTTTACAGCAATAGGACTCCTAACTAAGATATGACTAAATTATAGTGAGAGCATAGATTGCATTATGAATCTTACATTTTTTCAGCTAAACAGAAGAGACACATTCTCTTTATTCATTTCTCTATATTTTTTTTGTATGAGAGGACATGGCTGTGGTAGATGGAACTACAGCAGTCATCGTAAGCCCAGAGATGAGAGCTTTGTATTTAAAATGACACAGCAATAAGGTATATGAATCCTAAGTCTCTAAAGCTTTCAAAGAAGAGAGATGCTGTTTTGCTTAAATTTACACGTAAGAGAGAGATGAGCTTATGTGTAATTTATTTCTAGTTTTGAGTAACTGAAGTGATAGTCTAGCTAATACAGGCATACACTGTTATGGCTTACATCTTTACTGTTCCTCAAAGGCTCATATGTTAAATACTTAGTCCTTCACTCATGTTTAATTTGGGGAGCTGGTAGAAACTTTAGAAGGTGGGACCTAGCTAGAGGCAGTCTTTCTTATGGAGTATTCTTGGAGGTTTTACTTAGTCCATGGTCCCATTTTCCTATTTGCACTTCATGGTCATGCCCTTTCTACTCTGATGCTTCATCTCATCACAGCTCAGAAACCACAAACTGGTGATGATGGATGGAAACCTATGAAATCATAATCCAAAGTAAATACTTCCTTTATTAAGTTGTTCACGTCCAGTTTTTTGTCACAGCAGCTGGAGTTAGCCATTTTTCAAGTAAGCTGGCAGTCAGTGAGCCTCATCCTCAACCCAATTACTGGTTGAAGATAGGTGCTGCTATGATGTTTTGTTATTGTTTGTTTACTGTGTGTGTGTGTACTGTTGCTTCACATGCAGGTCCTTGTGTGTGCACAGGAAGCGTTCCTGCCTACTGATCCTCGGATTTTGTAGTAATTTCTTCACTCTCATATGAGACCTTTCTTCATGATAAACATCTTCAGTATAAACATCCTAGCACCAAGGTGCCAGATTGCTTCTCAACCAGCTTCAGGGTAGCCAGTAACACTTGCACTGTATCTTACTGGTTTCAGGACGCTGTCTATAACTTTGGGCTGTCTTAAAAGACAGCTGCTAGAAGAAAACTTTTGTTTTCCTGCCCAGGAAAATGTTTATCTACAATAATTGATCTTTATTCTGAGTTGTGAATCAAAATTTGAACACGACGTTTCAAAGAATTCGGATTTGTATTCTTCCACTTGTAGGTTTCTTTTCACCCGAGGGTTATGGCTTTCCAGCCCTCCCATCATGCAAGGCTGCCTTGCTGTAAAAGCTTTTGTCATCTCTAGAACAGAACAGAACACACAGCGGAATCAAGGTCTGGATATAACGTAAGCCTTTCTGAAGAAGCACTACGTGTTTCTTTATAACCTCCACCCCTGTAGACTTCAACATTGTTGTTTTGAGAGAAAATGTTTCCAGCTGGTAAATTCTGAACCTCCAGATCCAGGTAGAAAATAAAAGTGTCCTTGATCATAGAAAAAGAACTAGCTGGATTCTATGCTAATCAGAGCAGACCTCATTCTTTGTGAGGGAGAAAACATTACTGTTGCTGAAGCACTTTGAAGTGAAAGCTGTTTGAATGATTTTTCTAAATGACGCAAGACAGAGCTTAGGAGAGGCGGATCAAACCTGGTGAAAGGGAATAAGACGCTAAAAACACTTTGTGTCCTGCTGGCCACAGGCTTGAGTTAGAAACTTCCAGAAAAAAATAATCTTTTTGAAGTAAAAGTTCTCCAAGGAAAGTAAACAATTTATCCTGAGAGAATAAAATGAAAGAAGTGATTCTTGTCATTAACATATATATATCTTGGCCACAATTGTTTGTAAAGGACTGTCACCATTTTTTAAATAAAGTTTTCCTCTATCACACTCACGTATGCACATATATTAACTACATATAATAATAGGCGATGTTATACCTTAGTACCTGTATATATTTACTTCCATGGTTTCCTTTTATAGCCCTCTCAACTTCTGGTAAAGATGTAAGCTTTTTGGTTTTTGAAGTCCTATTCTGTAGAGCTAGAAGTAGGCTTTGTCACTGTCGGGTTTCAGGAGACATTCTGGCCAAGGCAGTCTGGCTTGGGTATAACTGAGGAAGTCACTAGGGGCTTCATCTAAAGCAGATTCCATCCCAGAAATAATAGGAGAGAAGATATAGTCCAAGAGGTCTAGACAAGTAAAAGGCATGTGTAGGTTTGACTTGAAATCTGTCTGTAGTGTGCCTTTACTAATACAAAGCAAATAGACAGAGGCTCCAGAAAGACTAGCTGGGCGAGACTCTCAAGGAGACAGTAGATGTCACTTTCAAACCTAAGAAGCAAAGAACATATTGCAGAAATAAGGAGAAAGACTGCAAAAATCTGCCAACAAAATGAAATGATGTCTCCTGTGGCTGAATGACAAAAGAAACTGCTGCAAACATGGGCCTTATAACCCAGTAACCTGGAGCGTCAGTTCTGACTGTGAAATGGAATTCCTTGTTCAAATCTGGTCCTCCCTTAAGAGTTTGAACTCTAAGAGGGCTAGATCTGTCTTCATTTACTTAAAAGCTCACAGAGCCTTGCACATAGAGGTGTCTAACCAGGATGCTTTGATATCTAAATTAGGAAGAAGCCCACAATGTTACACATTCCCCTGCCTCCAGGAAAATAATGAATTACAAATGCCTAAAAATAATAGGTACCGTGGTGGTTTGAATAGGAACAGACCCCATAGACTCATGCATTTGGATAGGTCATAGGGAGTGGTACTCTTAGGAGGTATGGCCTTGTTGGAGGAAGTGAGTCAATGCAGGCAGGTTTTGAGGTTCAGAAGCCCATGTCTGGCCAGTGTGACACAATCTTCTGCTGCCTGTAGATCAAGATGTAAAACCTTCAGTTCCTTTGCCAGTACCACGTCTGCCTACATGCAGTCATGCTTCTTACCATGACAATAATGGACCAATTCTCTGATATTGTAAGCCAGCTGCAATTAAATTGTTTTATCAGGGTTGTTGTGGTTGTGGTGTTTCCTCACAGCAACAGAAACCCTAACTAATATAGATGTTGGTACCAGGGATTGGGTATTGCTGTGATCTGTCTTATTGTGCTTTTGTTTAGAAGAGTGTGGATTTGGGGATTCAAGAGTAGGAAAGGCATGGAATGCTTTAACTGGTGCTTAATGAGCCACACTAGCAGGGACATTTAAATCAGTGGTGCTGAGGGTGACTTGAACTGTGAGGGCCTGGCTCAAGAGGTTTCATAGGAGAAGAAATTTAGTACGTGAACTAGAGACTGTTCTTGTGATATTTTGGCTAAGAATGTGGCTGCTTTTTTTGGCCTTGTTTGAAAGGTCTGCCTGAGGTTAAAGTGAAGATCTTTGGATTAAATGAACTGGCAAAGGAAATTTCAAAATAGTTTAGTATAGACTGTCACGTGTGGTTATTAATGGCCATACTTATAAAAATATGTGATAAAAAGGAGCAGGATGAGCAAAGAAAGATGCAAATGTACAATTTGAGGAGAAAGGGGAACCAGGGAGTGAAATGGAGCTAAGTCCTCTGTTCAGGAGATAAATAGATTAAAGAAATGCCTGATGTTAAATGGAATAAAGGGAGGGGAGTGGAGATCCCAGGGCACGATCTCCCCCAGCTAAGTGTCTAACTTGTGAAAAGGGAGTAAAGAAAAGCACAGAGGCTGGTATGGTAGGGCACACCTTTAATTCTAACACTGCAGAGGCAGAGGCACAGGCAGAGGCACAGGCAGAGGCAGAAGGATTTCTGAGTCTGAGGCCAGACTGATCTACAGATCAAGTTCTAGGACAGTCAAACATAGGTAGTGAAGGAAGCAATCAAAACCAGAAAGATAGTGAACATATAATGAAATGAAACAAAGGGGGCATGTTCCAGCCCCAGCAAGCAGCAGAACATGGCTACTTCATCCATGTGGTTCCAGCTTTAGAGTCAAGGATACAAGAAAGGGCTTACGGAAACTCCCTTCACAACTATGGAAAATTGCCGAGGCCAGGTGTATTGCAGGGGTGTCTGTGCATGGAGGCCCAGAAAGGATTTTCTGTAAAGCTTTGAATGCGGAGCCAGGATTGCCTTGGAGATCCCAAAGTCAGTGTCATTGGATACCTGTTGAGGAAAGCTGCTAACATGGAGTGGAACCAGTTTAAGAGAAAGAAGTGTGTTGCAGTCAACAAAGATGAAATGAGTTGGAGATTTGAAGAGTACTTTGACATCAAATGTAGAGATGCAGAGTTTGGAGCCTGCTCAGCTGTTTTTTGGTTTTGCTTTGGTTCAGTTTTCCCCTACTATGTTCCCTTCCCTATCATTTGGGATGATAATATATATTCTGTGCCATTATATGTTGTGTGATGTATATGTTGTGTGATGTTTTACTCTTTTGGCTTTTTGAGGACCTTTTCTTACTTTTGCATGTCTTACTTTTACTCTGTGGCTTGCTGTGTGCTGGGTGGCTGGTCCCTGATGTCCTCCTCTCCTTGTTCTCTTGCAACTTTTTCTCTCTCCTTCCAGATTTTCCCTTCTGTTTATAATCTCTGCCTGCCAGTCTGCCTATCCTTGATCCTGCCCTGCTATTGGCCATTCATCTCTTTATTAGGACCATCAGGTGACACAGCTTCAGAGAGTTAAACAAATGCAGCATAAACAAAAGACACACACTTGAAAATAATATTTCTCAACAACTATATGCTCATCTGCTCTTCTATTTTGATTTTATAGGGGATTGCAGTTAAGAGATTACATGAAATTCAGAAGAGACTTTGAATTTTGGTTTTAAACATTGTTGAGACTTTTATAGACCATGGGGACTTTTGAAGTTTGACTGAATACATTTCTGCTTTATGTACATTCTGCTACAAGCCTGTGAAGGCCAGGGAGTGGAATGTAGTGATTTGAATAAGTATAGCCTCATAGACTCAGGTGTTTGAATGCTTGGTCCCAAGGAAGTGGCACTATAAGAGGTGTGGCTTTGTTGGACTAGGTGTGGCCTTGTTGGAGCACGTGCTGTTTCACTGGGGGAGGGCTTTGAGGTCTCAGAAACTCAAGTTTACCCAGTGTGACACAGTCTTGTTCCACTGCCTGCAGATCAAAATGCAGAATTCTCAGCTCCTTCTCTAGCACCTTATCTGTCTGCATGCCACCGTGTTTTTCTCTAAAACAATAATGGACAAAATTTCTTGAACTGAAAGCCAGCCCCAATTAAATGTTTTTCTTTATAAGACCTGCTGTGGTCATAGTGTCTCTTCACAGCAATAAAATCCCTAAGTAAGACAGATAATAATATTCAATGCATGGGTTACCCATGCAAAGGTACTTCCTTCTATTAACATTTTAGTAGACTTTTCAGAAAAGAACCATGGCCCTGAATTTCAATATTACTAAGAGATCCTGAAAAATGATATGTCACTAACAAGAGTCAGGAAACTAATCACCCATAGGATCTAGTTAAATTTCATCGTCATAGATGATGCAAGTAAAACCAATCCTGACTAATTGGGATGAGCAACTCTGATGATGACTTTTCCTTGCTTCTCAATCATGGAGTATTTGCTACACGCCTACTTTTTCTAAGCTGCAGAGGTCAATGGTTGGCAGAGGTAGAACATGTTTTATGGCTACACTGATGGCAAAGTTGAATGTATATAAGAAATGAGATATTCCCCCAGAGCTAAGAGAAAGTCCTCAGAATCCTTCTCGCTATGTAATTTTGAGCAAGCAACAGGGACCAGTCAAAACTAGGAATCAAGATGTCAACCAAGAATTGAATGCAAGGCGCTTCTTATAAGACAAAGAATTACCATCATGCTTCTTCACAGTTTTGTTTCTGCTCCACCATCTTATCTTTCTCTATGGCTTTTTCCTCCCACTTGCAAAATGATCACAAACTACTTATGTGCTCTAATCTGACAGACAGGATGCTTGCCTTCCTATTCTGTCTGCCTAATGAGCATCACTATGTCCTTTTAGGACTCAAGTCGTCAGTGTCACATTCCCTGAAGATTTTATATATCCTCTCTTTTGTTACTTGCCCACTCTTCAGAGAAGGCTAACATCTCACTTTCTGTGCCTTTAAATTATTGTATAGAATACTCTAGAAGATTTCTAGGATGTTACTTGTTTCTTTATCTGGTCTTAGTGATACCAAAGAGCAGAATCCAGCCACATACTAGAGAAATGCACACAGATATGTATAAATTCATGTGTGCATGTGCACACATATTCGCATATATGTATTTTAGTTGATATTCAATGACCAGCATTAATTTTGTATGCTTTTGTCTGTGGTGTTTGTATACACGTGTACATGTGTGCGAGTTGCTGTTGGCCAGAAGGGAATGTTAATTAAGTGTTCTTATTTATTAAGATAGGAATCACTTATCTTAATAACTACCACTCTCCACTTCATTACATTGAGATAAGGTCTCTTTGAGGGTTGAGAATTAGCCTTAGAAAACCTCCTGGCTTCCACCATTCCATAGTACTGTGGGTCCATGTGTGGTTATACCTAGGTCTTTCTGTAGATGCTCGGGATTCAATTTAGGCACTCATGTTCACTCTCTTAGCTGCCAAGCCACATATGTATTCTGTTACTAGGGGGAGAGTTGTTCCAATTCATTTCTATTTTTTTAAACCTTGACCTCTTTACTAGTGTGAATAATTAATTTAGGGTTTCTAATCATAAATCAATTTAAAATTTTAATTAATTTATTTATGTGTTCAATGTGTGTGTATGTGTGTGCACACTCACATGCCATGGAGTGCATGTGGGAAGCCAGAGAACAGTTTAAAGGAGTGGGTTCTCTCCTCCCACTGTGTGGGTTTGGGGTATTGAACTCAGGTATTTCTTTAGACTTGGCAACAAGTCCCATTACTTGCTGAGCCATCTCTCCAGACAAACCAAAATTGTCCTTTTAAATCAAGCAGATAATGAAGAGCTTTTGTAAAGGATTCACTTGAGTATGATGTTCACTTAAAGTACAACATAAAAATAGGAGCAAACCCTTTCAAAATATTACAGAAATAAATAGCTGCCATTCATGAGTGTGGCACAGGCATTCAAACTGGATAGTAAGACTGCTGCACATGTTCTCCCTCCATCTGCTCCTCATTGGGACATTGGGAGCTCAGTCCAGTGCTCCAGTGTGGGTCTCTGTCTCTATCTCCATCCATCACCAGATGAAGGTTCTATGGTGATATGGAAGATAGTCGTCAGTATTGCTATAGGATAGAGTCATTTCAGGTTCCCTATCCTCAGCTTCCCAAGGGACTAACTGGGGACATCGGCTTGGGCTCCTGGAAGCCACTCTAGGTTCAAGTTCTTGCCAACCCTAAGGTGGCTCCCTTAACTAAGATATGTGCTTCC
>NW_026067937.1:726814-796998 GCF_014885135.2 Alexandromys fortis
GGGGCTGATCTATTGGGAGCTCACCAAGGCCAGCTGGACTGTGACTGAAAAAGCATGGGATAAAACCGGACTCTCTGATCATGGCGAACAATGAGGGCTGATGAGAAACCAAGGACAATGGCACGGGGTTTTGATCCTACTTCATGTTCCGGCTTGGTGGGAGCCTAGCCAGTTTGGACGTTCACCTTCCTAGACATGGACGGAGGGGGAAGGACCTTGGACTTTCCACAGGGCAGGGAACCCTGACTGCTCTTTGGACTGGAGAGGGATGGGGAGAGGAGTGGGGGGAGGGGGAGAAGGGTGGGAGGAGGGGGAGGGAAATGGGAGGCTGGGAGGTGGCGGAAAGTTTTTTTCTTTTCCTTTCCTTTTCTCAATTAAAAAAAAAAAAAGACTGCTGCAGTGATCCCTGAGCCCATGGCCTAGCCAACTTAAGTGGATAGTAGGTGAATAAGAGAGGAAACTGTGAAAGGCTTCTGATCTGATTCAGTCTTTTAAGGAATGGTGTAGTCTGATATATCATGGATACCCATCTATACACAAAGCACATAAAATGTGTATGTATGTATACACACACACACACACAAGGGTTTACTTGCTATTGAGTGAAGAAACTAGTCTCATTATTCTGTGCTTTTCTATTACACAAAGATTGATACTAATTTTCACCTTTCTCAGATTCTCTTCCTGCGTGATAAATATGAAAAATGAGCTTACATTTAAAAAGCAGGTGAGAATGAAGGTTTTACTTTAAACTCCTTGATGCTAGTGGTGGTATTTGATCACTGACCCCTTTGGATCTCAGGATAAAGGTCTCTTATTTAGCACAAAGGAAAAGAGGCATAGAAGCAACATGACTAGCTGGTGATCAAATGGCTAAGAGCCAGAGGTCTTTGATCTCCCCTCTGTCTTATTTAATCAGACTGTTTGGATAGTCAGAGGTCATGATTTGAAATGGAGCTGGGTTAAGATGAGGTCTACAGGTCAGGTAGCAGCTGTATTCATCTGGACAAGAGTTGGTTTGAACAAGAGCCCCAGAAGGTGTGCAAAGGCAGCCTTACTAAAGAGAAGCTGTGGAAAACTGAAGATTGAGTAAGATCCTGATGCTCTCTGAGAAGGTGGAAGCCAAGACGATGCCTTTGCTCAAACTCTGAAGTATCAAAGGGAATTTACGAGACCCTCCTTGTCAATTCGGTGGTGTGAATAAGGTCATTTAGAAACTATTCAATGGGAAACTGGAGAGATGACTTCACTGTAAAGAGAACTTACTGCTTTTACAGGGGATCAGGGTTCAATTACCAGTACTTACATTAGGGAGCTCAAAACTCACTGCGATTCCAGTTCCATGGGATCCAATATCCTCTGGCCTCCGCAGGTACCTGTGCAATGCATGTGCTGCATATAAACTTACACAGACATTTATACATGCATATAAAGGGAAATAAATATGTATATATATTCAGATTAATCACTACACTAATTTATGACTTCCCTCTGTAATTTGTCTCAGATTCATACATACTTGGGCCAAAGCTTCCAGTCCCATTTCTGATCTTCAAAACAATAGAAAACTAGGGAAGAGTTGAGAGTGATATCAGGCTCTGGGTTCTATCTGTGATACTTCTTGCTGTTCGAAACTAACTTTCATGGGTTGATATGTCTTTCCATCCAACGGAAGTGCTGCTGCTTCTGGTCCCAATCCTGCAGGTAACAGTTACCTTGAATGATCTTCCTCACTTTCTGTAGCCTTGTTCTTCTGAGAATGCCCATTTTCAAATTGGTATTTACCTATTTTTAAAGAGTTCCCTAGCTAGGAGATGATGCCTGGCTGGCCATAACCTTTTCCAGAATTATCTTTTCGAAGACAACCTGAGATCCCGATCTTTTCACAGCCAATATAATTGGGCACTGTAAAAGCTAAGAATTTGCCCAGCCCATATGTGGTCAAACCATACGGAATTCGTGGGTTGGTTTCTCATTCAAATTATCTTTTATCACCATCCAGGGTGCTTCAGTCCTAGTGGTAGGCATGCTTGTTTGAAAACAGTGATCTTTCAGTTGAGTGTACTACACAGAGCATTGCCATGATAACTTGTGTGTTCTGTTTGCCTCTGCAGAACCAGGCTTACTGGGGATAGTAGACAAAGAACAGAAAATGAATAATTTATATTTCACTCTCTCACAGAGGCTCCCCTCTGGGTTGCTTTCTAGGAAAAATATTTCTGGCTTGCAGTCTCAGCATGAGAACACGTGCCAAGTCCAGCCCATTGGCCCCCTCTTCACACTGTCTAAGATATTAACCAGATAGAAATAACAGGCTGCTGGATTTGATGGCTGCTTTTATACCGTGGTCCCTGGGAAAAGGAGATGCTTTCTATTAACTAGGAGAACAAAATCCTCTACATTATGAGTGTTTATTTGATGTCAAAATTATCCAGATGGTAGACTGACAAGAGTGGTACTTCTACCAAGGCCCCACAATTATTATTTGATAATGCATGTGAATTTCCTTTCTGAGCTCAGCTGTAGGGTATTTTATTAATCTTTGTTACATACAAGCTTCCATATGCTAAATTATAGATTGAGAACAGATCTGATAGGTTTGTCTATCGTATATTGGTTCTTTTTATGCTGTTATAAATAGATTACTTGGGTTGTCCATTGTTTCTCTACAAGGAAACTCTATTGCTTACAAAATATCAGAAAAGGGCAGCTCTACATTGTTGTGTTGTTTATTTTAGGACTGTGGATCCAATAATCCACTGAACGCGGTGATTCAGATCAGATGTAAGGTTATGACCCAAACGCAGGCAAGCCTCAAGAAAGTGTATAGCATGTCTTAGATCTAGTATTAAAAACACTCAACCGAACAGTGACATTTAGGGATGTATCAGTGCCCTTTCTGTAGTGAACTCTTCTGTATTCTAGAGGATAGTACACTGGAGCATTGAGAGCAGAATAAAGGGATGAGCAAAGTTATGAGTAAGCCATGATGACTATGAAGAAGCAGGATTGAAAGGATAGTAAAAGGAGAAACAAGAGATAAAAAAGCAAGAGGCAGAGATAGATAGACGATAGACGAATAAACAAGTAGATAGATGATAAATAGAGAAGCTTAGTTTCCAGCTACATCAATAATAGCCTATTTGAGACTAAAATTCCAAGACGTGTGCTGCCTAGGTCCCTAGAACGTCAGCAAAAGTAGAATAATGTTTTCCCCCTAGTTTCTTTGTATATGGACACATGGGAACTTTCTTTCTCCATTATCTGGTGAATTTTTCCTTACCTCATTTCTAAAGTTATTCTTATATCATACAAAAATGATTCTGATTGTAACTCTATGGCTCCTAACTGACATAATTTAACATTCTTACTATCTCATCATTTTCACTGCAAGGATTTCCAATACAGATATGCTAGAAAACATTGGTACACTCTCTGCTTAAAGACCCATTAGAATTGGCATGCTCTTTATCAAAATAATGCCCATCTCACCTTTAATCACATTCTAAAGTCATTCTTGAGACAATATTCTTTCACAAAGGCCCTTCATTTGTCACATTTGTCCTTACCAACCTTTTATACTTGCACTCTCTTTCAGAGTTGTCCATGTATTTATTTTAATTTTATTTATGAAATATGTTGTTCCACCCATATTCCTAACTGGTGCGGGAGAATTGTCTGTATTCTGTCAATCATGTTTTAAATAAGTGCTGATTGGCCAGGCAGGAGGTATAGGTGAGAAAACCAGACAGGGAGTAGAAATGATGCAATGGGAACAGGAGAATTCTGGGAAGGAGGAAGTTAATTTCTTCCAGTCCTGCATAGACCACCGAAGAAACAAGATGTGAGCCACCCTGCTGAGAAAGGTACTGAACCATGTGGCTAGCATAGATAAGAATAATGGGTTAATATAAGCTACAAGAGCTAATATGTAGCCTGGCCTAATGGGCCAATCAGTTTTATAACTTATGGAGATCTCTTTGGGGTACTGGGCGGGACACAAACCCCAACAAGCTGGCCCTCAATGCTACATCTAACCTTAAGGTGCTGTTAACCTTTAATTTTAATTTTCATTCTCAAATGCCTCTCTTTGCAGGTGATTACATGGAAAACTCCATTGCATCTGGTAATCTCTTTATTGGCTATATCCTAGCACTAGATCCTAAATTCTCTTTTCAAAGTTATTTTATCCTTTACTTATTTAATAGCATAGGTAAGCTATACCACAGCTATATTTTCTCTCAATTATACCCTGAGGTCTATGATCTTACAAACTTAAATAAAGCTAGAACTTCTGGAAGGATTATCAGCCTCCAATCATTTAAAGCTTAATATGCTGGAAAACCATATGAAGTTACATATGAAGAAATAAGCTTCTTCTTAATCTGTAAAAACTTTAACTGATGCTTTCTTTTTAAATTCTAATTCTATTATATCATAAAAGCTGTGAGTCAAAATACCTGTCACAAGGATAGAAATGGGAACCTTGCATCTTTCCTGAACTTGTACCTTTAAATTAGACAGATAACACCTGAACAGCAGCCAATAAAAATTATATTAGCTAGATATGCGGTCTCTAGTATCCTGCCTCTCTGACTTTGCTTCTTTCACATTGTTGGCAATTGCTAACTTGAAGTTTCTGTCTACATCTCAAGCCATCTTCTATTGTCTTCAATATTTCATTTTAACACATTAATTTTGATAATTATTGTAAAAATTTCTTACATTTTATTTGCACTGTATTCACTCTCCACTCCTCCCCCTACCTCCTTCTGGGTCCACTCCACCTCCCTAGCCCCATCCTTCCAGGGGTGATAGCTACACTTATCTGTGAATATAAGGCTAGGATTTAGAATGTAGTAAGAAATTAAGCTAGTCTACCAAAGTGGCTTTAGCGGATCCTTTTCTAAGGACCACAACCTAACTAGCAATGGGGAGCTGGCTAGGTTTCCAGTATCAGGAATGACTTATCTCCTGTTGAGTTGGTATTAAGCCACCAACAAGTGCTACTCATTGAACCTTTATAAAGATCTTGTCATTCTAGTAATTGTCACGGTACATAGGTTTTGCAGCTGAGTAGGACTGTTTAATTGCTTCCCTTGGCAGCTTGCATAGCATTTTCTGGAACCATTAAAGTGAGACTGAGGAAAAGAGGCTTTCAGATCAGATACTGCTAAAATCATCTAAGGTCTGTGTCCCGAGTATGCAGTTTCTTCAGCAATAAGGTTCTACCATCAACCCCTAAGAAGTAATCAAGGTCTCCATCAATAGTCTATATTGTTTGGGGAAATCAGGTGGAGTACTCTGAGCAAATACTCTAAATGAGGTTTTCTAGTGCTGGTACTGAGGTTTTTGTTAGAAGAAAAGATGGATCAATTACACACCAAGATTGTTTGATAAAACCAGAAGGAATCATTTTAATTTATATTTATCTAAAATAAATACATATAAATTTAGGTACACACAAATGTAGAAACACATATACAAGTTAATTTTCATTTGGTCTGACATTGTTCCCCACAAGAAGCATAGGTTAACCAAAACCGTAGTATAAAGCACAAGAAACCCTCTTAAAAATAATTTTCAAATCTAGAGTATGCTGCCATATCCTTCTGGATGTGGGGCCCTCTATTGGAGCATGGTTGACCTACAAAAGTCAATGAAAAGAAAGGTTTTAGTAGGAAGAGGCATGGCAGGGTAGGGTAGAGGGAAGTGCTTGGGACTAATAGCTAACACTAAGGATGTTTCAAAACCCTATATGGAAACCCTACTATTTTATAAACTTTCTAAACATGTATGCACACATGTGCATGCACACACACACACATACACAGGAGAGATAGATAGATAGATAGATAGATAGATAGATAGATAGATAGATAGATAGATAGATAGAATTAAGGGTAGTTATCCTACATCCCCTACATATGGGATTGTGGTTCTCACAGAAGGCTTAGATTGCAAAATGAAATGCCCAGTGCCAAGCAAGCTATATCTTCCCTCCAGTTGTTTGCTAGAGTCTCCCATTGGCACACCCCAAACCAAATCAAATGCTGTTGAAATTACTTTTGGTTACCAACCAGAACTTGAGAGTTAGACCAGATTTCTGAAGATACCATATAGATTGGTCACAAGATACAGAAAATCAAGCTGGTACTGACTTGTTCCTTGACTAGCTTTTGTAGTGCTGGAAGGAGTAATACAGGCTACTGGATCAGGATGGAGGGAGGGTTCTTAAGAGTTTCATCCACCTGGGGATTCTGTGGCCTGCAGTAATGATTGACATAGGAATATATGCCCATGATTGTAATAGCGGCATCAGTTTCCTGTGAGTATCCAGTTGCTTTTCTGTTGGTTACAGGTCTACTCCCCAAGAAGAAGCGCATGCCTGTTACTGCAAATATGGCCAGGAGCCCATGGGGATGAAACTTATAGGCTCCAGAAGAGAACCCACATTCTGTCAAATGTATGTATTATCAAACTGCTCTCTGAAGTTGAACCTGTAAAACCACAGACTAGTATAGATTTCAGACCTCAACAGAGACTTCTTTGTGCAGTGTGTAGTCGTTAAGTTTCACAGAGACTCACAACTTATCCAAGATTAGAAAATAAATGTCAATAGAGTTTTCAGCCCTGAATGGGTCATCTGTGTCACCAAACCCCCGCCAAGGCTCAGAAATAACTATGGTATAAAGACCAGAAAGATTACAAGAGCCACAGCTCAGGAGAACCAGAGGGAACAGTATCTTCTGGGCATGGCAGTACCAATACCCTTGTAAACCGAGAGCAGCTGTATTTGCCTGCACAGATGCGCGTAAGACCACACCAAACAAAATTGTCATATTGAAGGTCTTCAAGAGGCCCCAACTCCTGATTGAGCAGCAATGGGAAGTTTATGACTTCTAGGGGAGAGTACACTTTCTTACACATTCTGTATTTTTCTCCAACTTTTAAACAGACTCAATTTCACCGATTTGGTGTCAGGATACCTGGGGATGTCTTTTTCCTTCCTTGATTTGGTCTACTCTTGGGTGTTCATGGTACCTACTTTGTAATGTTCACTTCTTAGTTCTTCCTCCTTTTCTGCTTCCTCCTTCTGTCCCCCTCCTCAACAACAACAACAAAATCTGTGAAGAGGTAGATAGAAAATAGCAACTTAACAAATGAGCCGCATGTTTTTGCTCATCACAGGCTATAGGTGCCTTAACACAGAAAATTAATTTTGGTTTTGATTTGTCTTTGACTTCAGAAAGGCTTAAATTATATTAGCTGCTAGGCAACGGAAAACAATATGGCCTCTACCAAGGGAGAACAAGGATAAAGTCACAGCTAACTTATTAAAACAGACAGACGGTTTGTGCCTTCAAGGCATTTCTAGAACCTCCTGAGAGAATGTAAACTTGTAGACAGTAAGCGTTACTAATAAAATTTTAGCGTATATTTCTATGTATGTATTTATGTGAGTGTGCATGTGTCTGCTTTGGTATTTTATACAATTCCAGTCATGTTCTGTTGAACTAAAAATAAAGAAAAAGGTCATGCTTTGCTTTTGTGTCATGTATTGATTCTTATGTATTTATTGAGTACCTGTTTCATGTCATAACTTTACAAGGTTCAGGGGTTAACAAGAGGAATGAGATGGATAGAGGCCCTGCTCTCATGAGACTTGAGGAGCAAACATATTTTATGGGGCAAGAAGGGGTGGGGGGAAGACAGATCTCAGTAGGGTGATGTATTTAAAGGTGATGGACTACCAAGAAGAGTAACACCATAGAAAACTTTCTATAGTCCTGTTGGATCCTTTGCTCTCAAGAGTTGCCTCCTTTGATGGCTTTCTTATTTAAATCTCATGAAGTTGACATTCATTATTTTATTTTACTTTAAAAAAAACAATCTTTTTTTTTAATTTTACAAACCAATCCCAGTTCCCAGTTCCTCCCTTCCTCCCATTCTCTTTACCTACCCACCCACCACACCCCCAACCTACTCCTCAGAGAGGGTAAGACACATTGCTTTAAGGAAGGACCAAAGCCCTCCATACTATAGCTAGGTTGAGCAAGTTATCTATCCAAAGGGAATGGCTCCCACAAAAGCCAGTACAAGCAGTAGAGATAAACCCTGGTGACACTGCCAGGGGCCCTGCAGCCGGTCCCAGCCATACAACTGTCACCCACATTCAGAGGGTCTAGTTTGGTCCTATGCTGGTTCCTTCCCTGTCTGCCACGAGCTGGTAAGCTCCCATTAGCTAAGGTAGGCCGTTTCAGACCTGCAGCAGAGCAATGGGCTGAACTCCCAAAGTCCAGTTGAAGAGTGGGAGGAATGAGAATAAGTTATTCATTATTTTGCTGGAATCTTGGACTTTGCTCTTTGCACATTAAAGCTTTTATAATAGGCTTTATTGGATGTTATGTGCAGGTTCCTTCTAAAATATTCCTAACCTGAGGTCTGCCTTTGTGAGCTTCAGTTACAGATGACCATATGGTCATTTTTCTCTTTCCAAATTATAACAGTGGCTTTCCTGTTCCAGTTTCATGTCTTTCTTCTTCATATTATTTTGCATACATGCATATATGTTCATGTGTGTGCACGTGTGTATGTAGGTGTGTGCCCATGTATGAGGATAGCCGAAGTCAATATTGAATGTTCTTCCTATTGTGTCCACCTTTGTTTTTGGGACATAGTTTCTCTCTGGATCTGGAATTCACTGACAGGCTAACAGAGGCAGTACGGTCAACTGTTGTGATTCTCATATTTCTAAGTACCCAGGGCTAAGGTTACAGGAGCCCCCATGCCTGGCTTTTCACATGGGTTCTGCAGATATGACCTCAGGTCTTTATGTTTGCCTAACAAACACTTTACTGACAGAGCCATTTCTCTAGCTCTACAAATTCTCCTTTCTGAAGATCATAAGCAGCACTTTGGCAATGAATGTGTAAACACCATCTCTACAACACATCTGTACATGTATATACTTATTAAAATTTTCCTGACAAAATATGTTTCACGTGCATAACAATAGCACATGCAGTACTCTTTTTAGTGAATGACAAAGTCAAAACTGTATCTCACTATGTTCTTTTTGACCAACTTTTTATTGGTTACTTGAACCAGTTGTTATTAGTGATGCATAAACATAGCTCCAACATAAATGTTGCTTGATGCATTCATCTTTATTAACTAGTAATAAGAAAGCAAATACACAGAGTCATATGTTAGAGCTTTATTTACTGATGAAGTTTAGGTCTTTTTTTTAATTGAAGTCAACCAAAGGTTTAAAACACTGAGAGATTATTCAAATAGCTATAGACATGACATGTTTTCAGAGTACACTCTGCATTGTTAACCTTTTTTCATCATGAACACTTCCATTCTTGTCCATCTAGTAAACAAAACAATAAACCAAACCCTGATTGTAGCCTTTGTCTGTTTCTGTGGTATACACCACATAAACTTCCATTGCAGCTGAATTAAACTGCCAGCATATTACAGAGTGGGAAATCATATGCAAGAGTTTTAATATTTCTGGCTTGGAGATACAAGAGCAGGGATGATATTCAGTATGTGATAATTTGTAGTGATAAGTCTTCCATATTGATCATCTACTTTTAAAATGATATTTAACTTTAAACTTATATAATGAAAATTTTAATAATGATTGTAAGTAACAACCAACATACCAAATTCCTGTATATTTAATGATAGCTTTTGCAAGTACTATAAATTCCAAAAACAGCTGTTCAGATAGTGTTTTAGTTTTAGCAGAGAATCCTGGGTCTCTTCCCTTCCCTTCCCTTCCCTTCCCTTCCCTTCCCTTCCCTTCCCTTCCCTTCCCTTCCCTTCCCTTCCCTTCCCTTCCCTTCCCTTCCTCTTTTCATCCTTTCTATTTTAAAGACAAATTTTGGAACTCACTACACTGAGAGATGTTCTTGAACTTCTTATCCACTGCTCTTTCCTCCTTTCCTGGGTTCTAGTATTGCAGATTTATATGGAATCCAGTGCCTCATACATGCTGGGAAAACATTTTATCAAGTGAGCTACAACACTCCATTTTTCTGGCAGAGCAGAATGAGGAGCTGGAGGACTTTAGTAAGGGTAGGACTTTGCCTTTTAATACTGTCATTTCATATCTTGTCCTTGTGAGACATTGGTGTCTCAAAATGATGATTTGTAAGCCACAAACAATTTGAAGTTGAAGGCTATGTAGACTTTGTATATGTTGTCTTTGTTGAAGGTTTTCACTTTGCTACAATTGCCAAACGAGGCAAGAGACTCCGATGCTCTCATTGCTCCTTGATTCACAAATCCTGGCTTTAAAAGAATCCTTGAAGTTTTGTTCCTCCTTGTGAGACAACTCAGAAGCTGCTGCGTACAAGAAAAGTATTTTGCCTAGATATGGAGGAGAAACTTCAGCAGAAGTGCCATAGGGAGGATGGTCTGGTTTTCTAGCACTATAATACCTTCTTAAACTCGGTGCATTTGAATGTAAATAAGCAGGAAATGGTCAAGTGAACTAATAGTCTTGGAGAATGAGTGCACGGTACTGATCTTACCCAAGTGTCTGCTATGGGTACCAACTGTATATCAATGGTCTCTAGAGGAACAAAAGTAAGGTATTAAGTTATGATTTATTGGTGGCTGAAGAATCCAATGATGGCCATCTGCATGCTGGAAAGGTAGAGAATAGAGTAGATGCTCAGTTCATGGACCTCAGCAGTCTCAAGCTGGAAATGAAGGTTGGAGGATTCTTGGAGAGTTCCTGGTCTTCATTCCATGTAGGAAGACAGAAGCTGGGATTTGACATCAGTGAATGATGAAAGAAGTTGTACTCACCAAAGAGAAGTGGAGACAGGAAAATGAACATCGTTGTTTGTTTGTTGTTGTTGTTGTTGTTTTCTTTTCTTTTTCTTTTTTTCTCAGACCTCTTTATATCTGGTTTGTCCACTTTTGGATAAGGTTCTGCTCTTTACCTTTAGCACATCACAGAAATATCCTTGTTAACCAACGCCTTGATTTAAGATCCAATCAAGCTGATGATAAACAGGATTAACCATTATACCCTCCCTTGAACTTCAAAAAATAACTTTATGCTCCCAAAGTTACATCTGCATGCATAATCTTTCCATAAGAAATACAATCTTGTTGACACTTTAGTTTGAAAGCAGCAAAGCTCTTTTTGTTCCTGAGACATTCTGAAACACGCTGAACATGTTTCCTTGAGATTGAGATTGTGGTACTTTGTTATAGTCCAACAGGAAGCCTTCTTTTCCTTCTAGGGTTTACATATATGCATAGGTAGAAGGGAATTGCTGATGGGGATGTTTTACCTTTGCTTCAATTGTTTCATGAACACATTCAAGGTTCCCCAAAGTAGTAACTCTCTCCTCCCCTCTCCTCCCCTCCTTTCCCTTTCTCTCCCCTCCTCTCCCTTCCTTTCCTCTCCCCTCCTCCCCTCTTCTTTTCCCTTCTCCCACCCCCACATAAGGCGACTTTAGTTGGATTTTGCAATGCAATCTCTTCACTCTGGTCTTTTCCTGACACCTAAGCATAACAGACCTTGAAATCCTTGAAGCAATCAGAAGACTGGCCTTTCCACCTGGCCCAAGGCACAGCACAAGCTTGCCGGTGGGGGTGTTTCTGCCAAGCTGCAGTTCAGGCTTCTTCATGGTGGTGCTTATGTGACAACTCCATTAGAAGGGTGTGTCACACAGCCATTATCCAGTCACATCTTAAGTGCAGCCCGCTGGGCTCAAATACCACTTTGGGAAGCAGCAAATAATTTTGTGTTATTGGCATGGGTTGCTGCAGGCTTCTGCCTGCTTCGGTACTTGTTTCTTCAGTCCATTGCTGTTACAGAAAGAAAACCCTGCATTAAACGGTTAGTTCTGAAATATATTTCCTCAAGAGGTGTTCATTTGAGCTCCCTGGATTTCGAAAGTATTTCTTACCCTTGGCTTCAAGCTGTCTCAGCCCTAGGCATCCCAGCCACAGGCCACTGAAGGATGAAGAATGAAATGATTGCTTTGAAGAGTGGGTGATCACGATCTCAAGCACTTATCTACAGCATCAAACGGCAAAAGGCAAGTGGGGAAGCTATCTCCACTCCTCGGATGTCTAAAAGCTGTGCTTGCTGCTTGTAATCAGGAGCTACAACTTTTTATTCCCCTCTATGTTCTGGATACCAGTAACCATTCAAGTTGGAGTTTGTAGATAGATATGTTATGCAGATTTGGCTGTCAAAAGCCTGTTTTGGCTCAAATTTGTTTGGAATTGCAGTTCTTTTACTTTCTAGTTGTGGAAATCCTATAAGGAACCGATTAGGTGGCTTAGGGTGGTCATCTGTGAAATGATGACAAAGTCTCCTTTGTGACTTTCTCATGAAGGCCACATACAATGCACTTCAAGTACCCATAATAGTACTTTCCATTGTTTGTAAATAGGTGAACAACTTCATTGTGACAGTCCCCTTATTCCTTTTGTCAGGTGAAAAATGTTAAAACCCAAGCAGGTTTTGGTATTTGCTTAAGGAATAGGTCACATTCAAAGGACTACAGCCAGTTCTTCTGGTTTAGGACTACACAGTTAGGCACCAAATTCCCTGGGATCCTATTAGGAATGCGTACACGTGGGCAATTCCTATGCAGTCGATATTTCTGAGATTAGCCCTCAGAAGCCTCTGCTTAAGTAAGTTTTCAAGGTGCTACTCAGCACATTAAGGGGCAAGGGGTACTGTCTGAACTGGTGTAACGCAAAGCTCTTTCCATTTAAGAATCTTCATTCTTACCCCAGTTCCGCAGCTGCAAACTGAGCCCTCATCCTGGACAATCTGATGGGACTTATCAGTTGGGAACTAATTTGTGTTGCTCTTGGTCCTCTTTCTCCCAGCATCTATCCCTCCTTTGTATCCCATCCCCCAGGTTATTTAATGTAAAAGTGAAAGCTCACTAACTCCAAGCCAGGGATTAGAGTTAGAAAAAAAAAAACACTAAGAGGAATTTCTGTGCCCAATTTCACACTGACAAAAACGTCCATGTGGCTAGAACACTGTAGCAGCACAATGGGAAGACTATGCCATGGCCTCAGTACATGTTACCTAGCACTTTACAAGGTGATCCAGGACCTACTTGGTGAGTGGCAGTGCAGGGAAATGATATTGATTTCTGATATTGATATTAGACAGCCAGGTGATGCTCCCAGTTTCACCTGTTCATCACACTAAATTTCAGACACTACTTTTTGGACTCGACATTAAGACTAATGACTTCAGAGATTTATACTAATTTAGTTTCTGGATTTGAAGCTGGGTATATTTGAGTTTGGTCTTTGCTATGCAACTACATACATGTAATAACCTACCCAGGAATTATTTGCAGTTCTCAATGTTATCATTTTCAGGGAAAGAGATTGGTGCACACACACATGCACACATACATGCACACCTATGGTCTATGGTTTATGGGGGCCATTTTCATTCAAACCACCACAATGGCTTAAACAACACTTTAGTTTCACAGTTCTGAGGGCTAGTAAGTTTATGATCAAATTTCTTGCTGATCTGACTCCTAGAGGAAACTTTGCTTTTGGCTCAGTTTTTCTCTGTGTCCACACACAGCTTCTGTTCAGTGCTTTGCACATAAAGAAAGACCTTTCTTCTTATAAAGTCACAAGTATTATTGCATTAAGTGCTCACTCTATGGATTCATTCACATTCTCTAAAAGTTCTATCTCTAAAATGCAGTTACACTGAAGATTAGGGATTTGACATCATGAATTTGAAGAAGCACAACTTAATTCAAAGTGAGTCCTATGAGAAAAGCCATTATTAATTTCATTTGAAAGATGAGAAAATTAATGCTTAGAGATAGCAGTAATGTGATCATGATCTCAAATATGAGTTTTGATGAAATGTATATTAAATCTAGAATCTCTGAATCCTGCCTGAGCTATTCACCATCCACAATGTAAAGGGCACTTTACAAATGGGATAAAGTTCAGAAAAGTAACATGTGGGTTCCTGGTGACATGGCACCAAGCCTGGCCTTTTGGATCATGTCATTGTGTAAATCTTTGTTAACTGGGAATGACTTCTCCATTACTCTTTCCCTGCCTCTGTTTCTGTTATATGATTGGTTCCAGTTGATGTCTTGTAAGTCTATAAAGAAATTACAAATACCAGGAGTTCAGAGAGGCCTTCTCCAATTCTTTTCTGCCTATGATAGCAAGAATAAGCCTTTCAACATTTCACTGGATATCACCAGAATGGTTAATAAAACCACCAGCTCTCTGGTGGCATCTGTCCTTCAGGAAATCTTTCTAGTTGGCCAAATGTAATATGTTTTCTGTCTTTTGTTGTCTATAGCAATATATCCAACCTAGAGACTCTCTGATAGAGATCAACTTTGTTACCCACAGGGTATATCTGCAGAAAGCTTCGTGGCTTATTTTGCCAGTTTTTCCCCCCGAGGAGACATAACCAAACATCTATTCTATCTTTATAGGCCTTCAATGACAAACCAAAGTGTGATTCTACTGAAGTCTTTGGGGACCCAATGAGTTTTTTGGGGGGTTATTTACAGAACACAAGTGAAAAATTAGAGGGGCATGGGTGATCCCAAAGCAGTTGTACCACCAGAACGTCTTCTCTGACACTGAATGATGATTCCTCTATAGCTGCAGAGAGGGAATCCCTTTTTCTGTCAATTGGCCATGGTGTATATACTCTAGCACCTCCTGAGATCACAAAGCCATATGCACTTGAGGAAGAATTATATATACTTGGCTGTGTAGCATAAAAAGGAGAAGCTGCAATTTCTGGGTTGGTGTCCAATAAATCTTCCAACCCTTCCTTCTTGGAGGAAACATCAATAGTCTACAAAATCAACATAATCTTTGGGGAGGAGTTCTTGTCGTCAAGTTGGTCTGATAAAGATGGTGACTGTAACACTTGGCAGATAGAACTCTACAACTTTGCAGTAGTAGGAATACTGTAAGCAAGATCTCATTTTTTTAAAAACCTATTCAGCCTAGGAATATATACATGAGCAGTGTTCACCTTGTCAAAAAGAATCAGCTCTTGCTGAGGAGAGGAGAATAAATCACTTGGTGAGGTCAGCCATTGTTATATCCTCCAGTGCTAGATGTAGACATGGGAACCTAAGAATAGATTTCCTGCAAATAGACCTGGGTAAGGTACCTATCAAATGCAAATCAAGGAAGAAGAAACAATGCTACCCTTTATTAGGATGGCAAAGGTGGTTTTAAAACCATTAAAATAATCAGTTTTGGTGTATATTATAGGAGAATGTTCTTTGAATTTATTTGTATAGCCTTTCTGAGGGCAAAATAGGATCATAGTCAAAGGCCTCAAAGGGCACCTGCTTTTTGGAAAAATGCAGTCTACTTTAGAAGAGTATTAGAAGGAAATCATGTATCTGAATAAATATTTTGTTTTAAAATTGGAGCAGGAAAAGAATAGGAATGCCAGAGTTAAGTAACATATGAGACATCACAAATCACACGTAGAAATAGCTGTCTGTAAGAACCTTGACTATTGTGTTTCTCCCAATATAAGAAAATGTTTTTAAGAGGCAAATTATAAATCAACGCATCGCCAGCTAGTATTTGCAACCTGACTTACTGTACCAGATGCATTAGAGATATTTAAGGTGCAAAACTTTATAGATTTAAGTCACTTAAGAGTGATTTCAGATTGCATCTTTTGTTTGTTTTTCTATTTATTTATTTAGTTAGCTGTGTGTATTTATCTTCAGGTGTTTGAACTGGCAAATGCCTACAAATATGTATGAGGTTGTTAGAGGTCCACCTCCTTAGGAGCTAGTTTGTTCATCTTAATTTTTGAAATAGAGCTTCTTGCTGAGACCCTGGACTCACTATTTTTAGGCTAGGTCATTTGGCCAATAAGCTCTAGGCAGAGCTACAGCCTCTGCCTCCCCAGTGCTGTGATTATAAGTACGTGATGTTGCCTGACTTTCTTTGTGTGGATGTTGAAGATACAGCAAGATTCTCATGTTCCAAAGGCAAAAACTTTAACAGCCAAGTTATTACTTCTGCCTTGCCTTCCTCTGTCTTTAACATACTCCTCTGCCCCCCCCCCGTGTGTGTGTGTGTCTCACTTTTGTCAAGTAAAAACAAATTTACATTAAACTTATGGGAAGAAATAGTCATTTAGAACGTAAGCAGAACCACAGGCATGACACGGGACAAAGAGTCTAGACCCACTCATTGGGTCACCATCACCTCTATCCTCTTGCCACCTTCTACCTCTTCTTCCATACTTCAGATCCTGGTATTAAGCATCTGTGCACTACATAGTTATCTGGCATGAAATATTAGGAAATTTATGGTGATTGTGTATGCCTTGGAAATGGAGAACACATTTGCTAAAATGATGGAAGCACAAGATAGGAAAACTTTATCTTGTTACAAACAGCCAGAAATTTTCATTCCTCTGTGTGTAATGGAGAACTATGGTTAATATCTGAGCTCTGACTAATGTTTATGAACACGAACATTGTGAAAATTGCTACTATAAATTATATTTATTTCTAACTGATATTTGTGCCTTTCCCTTATACCAGGATTTGTAGCTCAGCAGTAAAAATTCATCTGGATTATATTAATATCATCATATTAACATATTATTATTAAAACATGTAGTTAAATATAATGTACATTATACATTATGTTAACAATTTTATAAAATATTGCTAATATTTTAGAATGAATTATATTTCCTCTTCAAGAAAAAAATATAAAAACATTTTGAGATCACAACTTCAATTAAAGCAAAATTATTCAAAATTTTTCAGCTTTTAACTGAAGGTTTAAAACTGAGCTTCCCAAGTTTACTTGCACCAGTTTAGATCCCAGAAGTCATGGTAGAAAACTCTTTAACCTCTACTGTTGGCTTTTCCTACCCTTATGCTATTTAAAACCATCTATGTGTCCCTAAAGGGCAACACCACTCAGTTTTGCAATGATAGTGTTATATTGTTTTCTGTCACTTCTATTTTCTCCTCTGAAATTAATTTAAATGATTATTAGCATGATGCTCTGCAGGATCTAGTATATTTAAGTCCACTAGAGTTAACTGGACTAATTTGATTATATCATCAATGATGAGGCAGTTCTTATCTTTGGGGAGGCCAGAGTTCTCTGTTTTGAGAAAATCTCGGGGATGGACTAATCTGGGATACAGAGATCAGTTGTGCTGGGCTGTAGTCTGTGTTTTAAAGGATCTACTCTCCTCACCACACTGTTTCCATCCCTTAAAACCAGCCAGTTGTGTCTAAGTACTTTCAATCAATTCTAAATGGCTCAGACCTCACCAAATAATTCTTATGGGTTCCCAATACCTGCAACTCCTGCCTGTTTCTTTTCCTTTGCTTTGTGTGTGCAAACTCTGTTCCTCTGGAGTTTGGGGTTTGTATCTATCTGTCAAGACTCAAATACCAACAAAACTGTCACTAAAGGATAATGGTATGAGTAAGCTTAGAAGTATCAAGTATGTGCTATGGCTACCCTCCTCCCTCCACCCAGAATACACTGCTAGTATCCATGGATGTCTGTCTGCTAAGCCCACTTGTGGTCTCTGATCATTCTCAATTAAATCTCTTTGGACAATCACTTCCAACTGGGTGAATGAGATGTGAGACAAATTCAACTTCTCTTCTCATTTTTGGATTGACCATCTTGGCATTATTTTTCTCTCTTGAACAACTGCTTATAAAAATTCTCCTTTGAGTCCTTTAGAGCCCAGGTTCACCATAGACCACTTGGTAGGAGTCCTAGTCTCTTTCCATATTGTGGGGCCTTTTGATGAATTAAACTTTTGATTCTAACCTGAGACCTTCCAGATCACAGAACCTTGGCTCAAAAGCCCCTTCATCACTTCAAAGCATGACTTGGTAAGTGAGATTGCCAGCTGGTGAAGCATATACTTGTTCATTTCCAAATCCACACAGCTCTCATTTGTTAATGATTAGACATGTCAGCTACATCATGTGTTGGCACAACGGGAGACACGAATTCACAGTATAGGGCATAAAAAGCACCACGTTATACAGCAAACTGACATGGCCTTGGAAGCCAATTAGAGATTTTTTAGAAGTCCAGGTAGGGATGTTGGGTACAGGTGAGGGAGATATCAGGTGAGTATGCATGGACTCTGCCCATTGCCTGGTACTTGACGTTGGCCATGCTCGTGCCTTTCTGAACCTTAAATTCTTCAACTGGAAATCTGCAAGTAATTGTAGTGAGGATAAAAGACAAGAAAATGAAGAGGAAACCCCAGCTCTGCCAGTTAGCTGTATGATAGCTCCAGAGTTAAGTCATGAGAAGAGAAAAAAAGTGGCCTTTGATACTGGTACCTCCATGTCTCTACACAGATCAGGTACCTGTGAAGATCAAAGTAAGTAAGACCCATGGGATATGTGATTAAGTACAGTCCTTGTTATTTCCTGTGCCTAAGTTCTACCCTGTCACTCAGATTCAGTAAGAGGCTCCTAGGAAACAAATACATGATAGTCACTCAATCAAATGTTTAGTGCAGCAACACAGAGAAGCAAAGCGAAGCAAGAAGCTGAGCCACAGCTTTGCTTTGCCAGGCAGCAACATTTTCTCGTCACCTCTCATGGTTATGTCCTCTCTTCTTCAGAAGCATCAGCAATAGAAACCCTGAAGAAGACACAGAAGAGAGAAGACTAGGAAATGTAGGAAAAGCAGGGGATAAAAGACAGGTTGCAGCAGGTAAGGAGCAAAGGCTGGTTTTGTTGCGTGGTGTTTCTATCTGCAGCAGGTGAAATGTCATGGCTGAGAACCCTTTTGTGAAAGGAGCCTGCAGTCTGATCCACATGGAGAAAGCTCAGCTTTCTCTTTTACGTCCTCTCATGGCATGGTTAGGTTTGGAGGTTTTAGAAACCTGTACATAAACCCCAGGAAGCAAGTCAGCAAACCCTCAGGCACTCTCAACTATTATGGAAACAAAATGTTTCCTATGCCCTTAGACCCTCTTAGTCTTCCCTACATTAATGTTTCTCCTTAAATCCATCTCTTCGAAACACTCCCAGACAGTGTGACCTATTGTTGGCTTCACGTACTCGCAAGGACAATATAAAGATCTGATGCCATGGAAACCAGTTTGGTGACTGAATTCAGTATGTCTCAGTTCTGGCAATCTACCAATTAGATCCGCTTATAAGTCATTACGAGTCAGGATTACATCCCTTAGGGTTTTGATTTAATTTCTTTAGGTCAAGACCCAGGATGGGGTCATGTTAAAGGTTCCCCAGCAGATTCTTCATGTACAGTTGGGGTCCAGCATCATTAATTTGATTGAACTTATTCTCAGGAGAAAATGCTCAGTTGTAATTCGCCCATTGTTTTCGTGCATGTTACAAATGTTGAAGAAAATTAAAGTAGAAAAACACATTGCTCCTTATTTGTTTGAGATATATAATTACATTTTTTTAAATGCTAAGCCAAAAAGGTAGTACTCACATCCAAGAAAATCCTAGATAGACATTGGTATTTTTTATATTTTGTCAAAAAGGTTTGGCTTATTATTTGTGGTATTGTATAAAGAGAGAGAAGCTCTGAGGATCCGAAACTGGTCCTAAGATTAGAAATTTGAAAGGATTTGTGTTGAATTATAAAACAAAAACAATGTCTAAATTTAGCAAAAGTAATTTCCCAATGAGTTATTGCTCAATATCATCTTTACATATTAAATCTTAGGCTCCCTAAAAGAGAAATAGAAGGCCTTTATGGATCTTTCTAATATATAGGGCAGCCTCTGAATAGACACAGAGGCACAGCAACTCAGACTTGCCTTAAAAGGAGAGACAGATCATGTGTTTTGTACCATCAAGGAAAACAAGACAAGGGCCTGAGAACGGAAGATGTTGGGAAGGAAAGCAGAGGCAAGACTTCTTCCCTCTGAATGATTTCTTCATGTTGTTGAATTAAACATTTGATGTGTATGAGTAATTGCATTGCACTGGCTCTTCTCAGGAATAGGACTTAGCAAGGCACATAGATAAAAAAAAAAATTCTGGTCATAGGTAGGGCCAACATGCATTCACATTCCTGACGATCTTAAACTGGTTCAATGAAATGCATGTCTGGGCAGAGACCAAAGTGAGGCCCATTCATCTGCACTGCTGGCTTTTTTGATAAAAAGGAATTAGATTTAGGCATTTTGGACCATGGAGGAGTAGAATCTGACTGGCCAGAGCTGTGCACAGACATGAGGCAACTCTAAGTTTAAAAAATTAGTAAATTTTAAAGGAATTAAGCCTTTGAGAACATCACCTCTCCCCCAAATCAAACTTTGTCCAATGACCACCTCTTCAGAAAAGACTGTCAGGTATAAAGGACTCCAGTTCAGCTGAAATTTCATATACCCAGCAAATATGTTTTGAAAGTATAAGTATGTTTCATTTTGACCCAATGTATGCATGCAGAAACAAAACAACAACAAAAATAAGCCCCTAATTTTTTGTGGTCTTGACATTCAAATAGAAAAATAATTAGACAGTTTCTATCACTCTCTGTCTTTATAATTTTGAATTTTCTTTTTCCTCCATCTGCCTACAATTCTTTCTTCTGTGTTCGCATTGCACTTGGCACCTGGTATAGTGATTAACAAGCAATATTCTTGCCCTTTTGCTCCACAAGGTTCAGGGCTCAAGGTGTCGGGCACAAATAGGCTGTCAGAAGAGTTGATTGAGTGGATGACAAATGTCACAAATACATTGGACGCAAACTGTGGCTGATTCACAATGAGCCTCCCTGCTCTGACGGCAGCAATTCCACGTGCAGCTGACACTGGTCCTATATAGAAACATTTTGGGGCTTGCCTGAGCTTTGTTCATGAGAACTTCCCTCTCCATCCTGGTCTTATAGAAGCACAATGAAACAGCTTGGGCTGCCTTCCCACCCTCTGGTGGGTCTGGGCTGGGTTATTAGGCCAGCAGAGTTGAGAGGTACACATTGGAGCAGGTGTTTCTCTCTCTGCTGTTGAGACATCCAAAGGCACTGTTTGCCTGCTGTACCTCAAAGCTGAAAGCCATTGAATCAGATCCTGTGGGGGGTGGTGAGGGCATAGGTTTCCTTTGACTTTGTGTTCTTGCTGTGTGCAAATGTCAGAAATTGATAAATTTTTAGAAAAAGGAATTGGAGACAAAAAGAAAATCTAACCTTGAAGGCTGACTTAGTCCCATTGTCATGAGCAATGCATGATTCACCCACACATTGCTACCTCCTGGAAAGCCTGTGTCATGTCTCCATTTGTGGTTTTTCAGAAACCAATTCTAGCTTTTCTCTTTATGAGAACAAGTACAGGATCCATGGAGTTGACTGGCCTTGTCTGGGGGGAGAGATAAAAATGGTTTTTCTTTTTTCTTTTTTTTTTTTTTTTTTTGTTTTGTTTTTCGAGACAGGGTTTCTCTGTGGGTTTGGAGCCTGTCCTGGAACTCGCTCTTGTAGACCAGGCTGGTCTAGAGATAAAAATGGGAGAGCCATATAGAGAAAGTGTAGAACTTAATGTATGTTAAACACCCAGCAATGATGTAAGGCTCCAGGAAATAGCAGACAAAGAAGAGGAAGAACTTACAGGTACCCCCGATACAGAGTGAGGTGGAAACACTGCCTTAGTGTCTTTTCTTGTTGCTATGATGAACTGCTCTGATGAATGCAACATAAGGAAGTATTCTGGTTAGTTTATATTGTCCACCTGTGACAGCCTAGGGTCACCTGGGGGAAGGGGAACACAATGGAAGAATTTCCTAGGTCAGTTTGGCCAGTGGTCAGGTCTGTGAGAGGTTGTCTTGACCGGTGATTGATGTGGGAGGGCCCAAAGATTAAAATGGGAAGACCCAGCACTCTGAGGCCTGGGTAGCACCATCTGTAGGCAGGTAGACCTGGCCTGGGCTGTGTTTACAAAGCTAGATGATAAGATAATTTTTCACAGATATGCCAGAAGTCTTCCTGCCAAGTGATTCTGAATTTCATCAATTAACAACACTAACCATTGCACACACTACTCATCTGAGTAGCTGGCAAATCCAAGACTCAGTTCTGCCCATTTTCAATCACCTCAACAGTGAGACCTCTTGAATATATTGATTCTGAAGCCTTTGTTGTCAGTGAGGAGTCTTTGGAAAGTATTCAGGAAAATTTTCATGCGTTGAGCTTCTTGTGTTTGGTGAATGGAAATTCTTCCATTTAGTTTCTCTCTTCTCTTGTGATCCTAGGCTGTATCAAGTGAACAGGAAAAAAAACTAACCAGAATGCTTGCTTCATCGGTATGGGGCTGAGCACACTGTGCCTCCTAATCTTCTCTGATTTCTGGATCTGGTAACACACAGACATTCCTCTCCTCCTACTTAGCACTTGATATGAAGGAATATCAGTGTGTCAGTCAACTATTTTCTGCAAAGTTTAGTATTATGGGCAGTGTCAAAAGTGAGCTTCAGAATGCTTAGTCCATCACAGAGCCTGTACTCTGCCCCATCACGTCTTAGAAGTTGGGTGTGAAGACTAAGAACAGAACATCAATAATTAAAGGTACAATCACAGCTGAAGCTTCCGTTAGTTATTTTTCTCCAACCCTGACATTTTATGAGTCAACAAAGCCAAAGCCGTCAATATGAAGCAGATTATTTTTAGCAGTTTCTTAACCAGTGTGCTCTATCTTTAAATTAAACATTGACGTTGGTTATTATTAAAATTCCATGGACAGAGAAGAGCCCATGTTAGTACAGTAAACACTAGGCTTTCATTACCTTGTTTTGAAAAAGCATCGACTCACTTGCTGTTCCCATCATACACAACTACGTAAGACTAATGGATTGCGGATTTTCTAAGGATTAGTTGCTCAAGATCAGAATCTGGGTGTGTGGGCGTAGTTTGCACCATCAAATATTACTGCAGACTTTAACCTTTTTAGATTTGCAGTGTCTTAGCCCTGACTTTATCTTATCGTCATTTGATTCTATTAAGTTTGTCCCATTCTCTGATCATCAACACTACAGACATAGCATACATGTTAAAGTAAAATAGGACCCTCACTTTGGGAATTTAGGGATGTCTTTTGTAATGTGAGATAAGTAGGATAGTTTCTGTGTCATTCAAACTAGAGTTTGGAATCAGTTTCCTGGATGTGTTACAATGGAGAGGATGCTGCTCTTAGAGCCAGAAGACTTGATTTCCGCTATCTGCCAGCTGTGTGCAACTGAACAAATGATTTGGGATATTTAGCAGGCATACAGCATTTATCAAGTAATTTAGGCTATTAGGCTTCATTTTTTTTTAAGGATGTGGTTTTCAAACCTTCCTGATGCAGTCACCCTTTAGTACAGTTCCTTATTTGTAGAATTGTTTTGTTGCCACTTCATCACTGCAATTTTGCTACTGTTATGGATCATAATGTAAATAACTGATATGCATAAGTACTGTGCACTAACCGATTGTGTCACTCCAACTAGGTCCTTGGGCAGCTGAGGAGAGAGAGCCTGAAATGGCCCGATCCTATAGACATACTAACGAATATCTTGCATATCACCATAGAACCTTCATCTGGCGATGGAGATAGAGACAGAGACCCACATTGGAGCAATGGACTGAGCTCCCAAGGTCCAAATGAGGAACAGAAGGAAGGAGAACATGAGCAAGGAAGTCAATACCGCGGGGGGGGGGGCACCCACCCACGGAGACAGTGGGGCTGATCTATTGGGAGATCACCAAGGCCAGCTGGACTGGGACTGAAAATGCATGGGATAAAACTGGACTCTCTGAATATGGTGGACAATGAGGGCTGCTGAGAAGCCAAGGACAATGGCACTGAGTTTTGACCCTACTGCACGTACTGACTTTGTGGGAGCCTAGCCGGTTTGGATGCTCACCTTCCTAGACCTGAATGGAGGGGGGGAGGACCTTGGACTGCCCACAGGGCAGGGAGCCCTGACTGCTCTTTGGACTGGAGAGGGAGGGGGAGGGGAGTGGGGCATAGGGAGTGGGGGAGGGGGAGAGAAAGGGAGGCGGGGAGGAGGCAAAAATTTTTAATAAAAATTTTAATAATAATAATAATAAATAACTGATATGCAGGCTATCTGAAATGTGGGACCTGTAGGCGTCATGATCCACAGCTTAAAAACAACTGATATAAGAAATCTTGGCGAGAGCAGAAATGCTAAACCTACATCCCACACCTGGGGATATAACCTGAGTGTTCACAGAGGATGAGGAGAGGGTTTTAGAAGGGAGGGCTAATCTGTCTATCCAAACCTGATGCCATGTGCCTGCTAATGTTCTCCCAGAAAGAACAGTTCTCACTGCCAAGAAATGTTAAAAGCCACAAAGAAAGCCATGCACTGAGCAGTGCTCTCTGCATCTTACCTGTGCCATGAGATGCTGTTTCTGTGCGAGTCAAAGGGATGTTAGAAACATCTCATTGGCATGCTCACCATCCATATTACAAGATAGCATTCTGTATTTCTCCCAGGAAGAAGAAAGGTGAACTTCAGAGGGTCCTGAGTCCTGGAATTCATGCAGCAGAAGTTTGGGTTGTGCGGTCACGTGACCCTACCTTAAATCTGTGAGGTTTGATCACATCACTTTGTTACTTTCACCTTCTTCACAGGCCTTATTGTGACTCCTCTTTCAGCCGTGAGGGACCTGATACAAGAAGACTCTTAAATGGGGAAGACAATGTTTTTTCCAAAATGGATTTGATAGAGACTAAGTGATATTATGAAAGACTTATTATCCCTGACACATATGTGCTGAATAAATATCACTTGTTGTCACGAGTTTACTGACCAAACTTATACTGCGATTTTACTACAAGTCAGTTATTGCTGTAGTGTGAAGGTGAGCCCTAAAGGTTCAAGTTTTGGGGACGTGGTCTGAAATGTGATGATATTAAGAGATGGCAGGACCTTTAAGAGGTAGGTATCATTGAGGCCTTTAGATTATTAGGACACTCATCAGGAGGTCTTAATACACATCTGGATTCCTCCCAGGACCTTATATACAGTCTGGCATCCTGTGTCAACATGATGTACATTTCTGCTACCGTGACACCATATATATTGAAGCTCTTTTTTATGAGCCAATGCCAGTACATGACTTTTAACATCCAAAAACCGTGAGATGAAATAACGTTTTATTTAAAAGTTACCCAGGCTCCAGTATTTTGTTATCAAAACAGAAAGTAGGCAATACCATCATATCACAAACATCTGCAGATTCAGCGTGATAACGTGGTCCCATCCTCACAACCATAGGCTTATAGAAGAGGGTAACCTCGGGCAGCAAAGCAGTGTGGTGACCTGTACTAAGACTTTGAGAGCAGTATGAGAATTTAGTGTAAAAGTAACAATTTGGAAAACCAAAAAAGTAGCAATTCTAAATAATATAGGGCAACCTTTTGAAGTGCTGGGTCACGGTTGGGGGAATAACCATGCAGAATAGGAAGGATTGGTTAGGGTTGACCTTCAGGAACTGGTGTTAGCTGATGTCTCTCATTTGTGAGATATCTCCCATTGTAGAATCTGAGTTTTCTGGATTTTAGTGTCCAACGCTGGCTTGCCCCTTCCTCACGTCATTCTTGGCTTGTCCCATCCAATTGTGAAGATTATAATAGTATCTTCTGCCAAGTCAAGGCTCACGGGTTTACATTTGCTTGTATGTTACAGTTACTCCTATAACTCAAGGATTTCATACACAGACAAAAAAAATCCCTTGGGAAAAAGAGATGTAGGAGAGAAGATAAAATATCCATAGTCTTTTCTAACAATATTTAAACCCAAACAAGCTGTCTTTCTGAAAGCCAAGTGGGGCCCTCAAACCAACATCTTCTCTATTTCCAGTCAAAGGAAAAAAGCAGGCACAATCCCGGCTGAGGGAAGAGACTATTCTGGAAAGTTTAGAGAGAAGTACAATATATCTAGGGATACAAAAGTTCATTTTGAAAAATGAGCCCAAATACAAACACCGTTTCTCCTTTGGACTCTTCTTTCCTTATATGGCTGTTTGAATTCCTCAGACATTCTGAACGCTTCGGGATGAATTCAAGCATTTTATTAACACTATCTAGTCATGTGGCATATTTTTTGATTCAGGCACAAATAGACTCTTGATAATGTACCGTAAAAAATGGTGAGTGAAAGACAGAGGTGAGGACACAGGTGAACATACCGGAGGCTATTTGAACTACCTCAAAACCTTACAGTTTAATAAAGACAGGGGTTGTGGTTTCTGCTGCCCTTTGTGGCCATCAGGGAGGTTTCTGGGCACATGATCAGTGCCCTGCTGGACCCCTGTGGTTTTGGTTCTTTCCTTCTTTGGTTAATAGTTTCTACAGTGAAATAGTATTAAAGGAAAGCCAATATAGTCCGTCTGTGGCAATAACTGACAGAGTAAGATTTAAAACTGAAGCTTAGCCTGTTTTCTGATTCTCCAGATGACCTTGAATTTGGTTTTAATATGTATATCCTAAGTCACCAAAGCCTCGATATTTCAAGAATGTGTTGCATATGATTAAAATTGCAAGACTTATCCCAATGTTTTTCTGCCAGTTATTTTCATGACTATCTTGTCTCTCCCTTGAGTGAAAGTCTTTTTATGTAACTGACAGTGTAATCATGGAAACATCATCAGAATTGATCTTGTGTCCGGCATTCAAGTGGGCATAGAAAGTACATGTGGGAGAGGATAGTCAGTCATTCAGTCTTTGCTCTTGGGTGTTTCAACCTAGTCTGAGAATAAAGGAGACAAAATTAACAACCAGGGGACAGTTTTCAGATAGTGTGATAGAACTTAATCAGAGGTCAGAGGAAGGACAAATTGCTATAGAGTAAATGTTGTGTTTCTTTAGTTTTGCACTTCATGGAAAAGTCCTGGGGGCTTTAGATGTATATAAATATTGGTATTTGTTCCCTATACTTACCATGTAACATGAATTCTCAGTCCCCATGGAAACTATATGAATGTGTGTTGGGTAAAGGGAGTTTAACTCCAATCAGTGCTCTTGCACCAAAAGAGGTAGAAGGACAGTCTACATATTTGAAATAACCTTTCTCATATTCATTTATTTATGAAAAATAAATACAGATGCCTTTTAGATGGTTATATGTGTCCTCTGATTTACACTCTTTCGAGATGAAGTGGAATCTTAGTTCATTGTCAGCTGTAACAGAGTGCCATAGAAAGATTAATTTATAAACAATAGAATTTCAAGTTCCACAGTTCAGGAGTCTACCTGGTTCAAAGTCAGGGCATGAGCAGGTACAGTGTTTGCTAAGATACTGCTCTGCCCCTAAGATGAGCCTTGCTGTTCTGTGAACACCATGTCCTCATAAAGTCAAGTAGTAGAAAGGTAAAGGAGGACAACTCATTTCAAAGTCCCATTAATAAGGCCATTAATCCATTCCTGACAGTACAGTACTCATGACTCAATCACTTTCTGAAAGGCCTCTAAAAACTACTGTCATCTCGAGGACAAATTTCAACACATTTTTTGAGGGTCCCCAGACTATAGCAATAAGCAACCACTTACTCATTGTTGCTCCAAATTTTGTTTATTATGCATCTATTTATTTTGCTTTTGTTTGAGATAGAATCTTGCTATAAAGCTGAGGCTGCCATTCAACTTGCTTGGTAGCTTAAGTTGTCCTCGAACTTGAAATCTTCCTGCCACGAGAAAGGGAAGACTGGGATTGCAGACATGTGCCATCGTATCTGGCATCTGGCCCAAACTTCTGTACTCAGGATTCAATTGAGATTTTTGAATTATCAGCATTATTAGTTAAAAAATTTTATATGCCCCCCCAAAGTGAAGAATTGTCATTTTAAAAAATGATTTGCTTATTCATGCATTTTATGTATATGAGTGCTCGGTCTTCATGCACACCAGAAAAAGGAATCTGAACCTGTTACAGATGATTGTGAGCCATCAGCTGGTTTCTGAAAATTGAACTCAGGACCTCTAGAAGAGCAGTCAAGTGCTCTTTATCACTGACTTATCTCTCCAGCCCCATAACTATCACCTTTGATTATTTCCTACTCGACTTTTAATAACCTACTCATACTGACATTGCTACAATTTCCCCATTGGTTTATGCATCTTGATTCTTTAGGTATGTATTTCTTTCTGTCAATACAGGTTACTTACTTACCATGGTTCTTAGACTAAAAACAGCAGTTCCTGTGTTAAAGATGCATGAAAAATAGCTACCACTTCACAACTGGTACAACTCAGACTCTTCAAACTACAGAAGGGTCCCATAAAGCAAATATTTTACCAGCAGGCAAATATTTTTCACTTTGTCTTTTCTTTAGTTTTTATTTAAGATTTTTATTCCAGTTCTTATATTTTCTGGTCTTACAATAGATGTGCTAGCATGGACTAGGGAAAGCCCAGGGGCTTCAGCCAAAGAACTATAAGCAAACAGGAGATGGATACTGACAGAGAAATAATCTTCCCCAGAGAAGAGCACACCAGTTGATTATCCAATAACAAATGGTCGGTCCCCAAACACATAAAGAGTAGCATTATACAGATTGGGCAGTTGTAGTGGTTCTCTATCTGGAGAAAGCATAAGATGGGTGCAAAGAGAAGCGCCACTGAGAATTTAGGGGGTGGAACTTGTACATACAGGGAACAGTTAAAACTTCTGTATCTGATTTTCTTAAATGGCTCAAGACTTAGGGTATTGCTGAACTTTCAGCTATCATTTAGTGAAAGTAGAAAGAGCAGAGTAGTCAGTCCGATTCTGAGAGTTTGCCCACCGGGGCTATGCTGATGTGTGCAGTATTCCAGGGCAAACAACTGTCCTTTTAGTCAAAAGCAATACATTGTTTTGCGTGTTTACTTAAAGGACAGGTGGTTGAGAGTGCAGACCTGCAATGTAAACCAATGTAGTCTGAATGAGAAGAAATAATCAAATATAATATAAGGTTCTGATACTGAACAACTCAGAGCATTGCTATGAATAGAATGGCAGCCCATCACTCATGTCCAGGCTGAGACACCAGACATAATATGCCTACTACTATACTACATTGCCTTTTTGTGAAAATGTTACCACACCTAAGAGTGTCCTTGATTCACTTCCAGTCAAAGCATTTTGTTCCCAAGAAAGAGAGAACTGGGCTAAAACTTACCATTGTGTGGGAATTGGGGAAAAAATATCACTTCCAAAATGCCTCAACCACATCTGGTAGGACACATCCAACTACCTGACCTGGGAGGATTTCTACAGATACTCCTGTGTATTATTGGGGAAGGTCTCCATGATTCTGTGTTTTGTTGTGGGTATCTAGAGGCTGAAAATAGATTTGTTCTTGTATTAATCATTTACTTATAGGCAGCAGTCTGACATGTCCAATATCTGCTTACTAACAGAAGATTCAAGAATCTAGTAGTTGTTGAGTGCATGAGTGTGGGTGTCTCAGCTTCTTCAGTGTTTACCAGAATCCCAGTGAAGTGAGGCCTAATGCCAGTGAAGGAATGGATTTGATAGTAAGAGCAAGTAGACAAAAGCAGAGCACGCTTTCTTCTTCCAGGTCCTTTTTATAGACTGCCAAACAGAAGCTTGACAATTGCAATCATTTTGAATAATAGTAATTAACAATAGCAACAATAATAATGAAATAATAACTACAACTACAGTAGTAATTAGGGTATCTTGTTAATTATGTGGGGAGTATTAAGGCACTCTAAAATCTCAGTGGTCAACCAGAAAAGGTTTATTCATTCTCTCTGTCTGTTGTAAGTCAGCAACGGGTTCTCTTCCACATTATTCCAGCTTTCTTCCAGGTTCCACATTTTTGCCAGAGCATAATTTGAGTCAGCATCAATGAGAAGAAGTGAAGACCAAAAATATAAATTTGCCTTAAAATTTCACATAGAAATGACACATTACATGTACACTCAAGCATAATTGAACAAAATTTAGTCACATAACTAACCCGAATTTCAGTGGGTAATAATGTCTGATCTTTCCCCTGGGAAGAAAACTATTATCAATAAAAATAAGTATTAATGAAAGATATCTCAAATACCATTTCTATTTCTAGGTGAGGAGATAATGAGCATTCCATTAAACATAGTTTAGTTTTATCTACTCAGAAGTCATTTGGATAAAATTTATCAGCATTTTACCAAATTTAAATTTTAATTTAAAGAATTAAGGATAATGGAATTAAGTAACTGACTTGATTAGCTAGTAATGATAACAATTCAAACCTAAGTAAGTTTGAGTGTATAGCTCAAATCCAAAACACAGCACTACAGTGCTCTGATAAGTTCTGATGTACGTTTTGAATTATGACTTGCAAAGATATATGTTCAGTGGCCAGGCAACTAATAGAAATAAATAGCATTGGCAGAGGAGATTTCAAGACAGCCTAGTATTGACTTTGTGGTGTGATGAGTATTATTCACCTGTGTGCTGATCTACAATGGAAAAGAGCAAGTGGGGCAAGGAAAAATACAAAATGTTCAGGAGGAGGAGACAAAGCACCAGGAAAGGTGGTGTTGGATCCAAATCCCATGCTCAAGGAGACAAAAATCTTAAAAGGACTGATAATAAATAGAATAAAATGGATGGGAACCTCAGCGCAAGATGCCACTCAGTGAAGTTTCCAAATTTGTGAAAATAAATTAAGAAAAAAACATAAGCAGAGAAGAGACACATTCATAACTAAAAATGATGCAAATATAATTGAAACAGGGGGCTAAAGAGCACAACTTCACAGCTTCAGTCATGGATGTTGTTCTGGCTTTAGAGTCAAGGACACAAGAAACTGCTTGTTGAATCTCCCTCTAGTTTAAGGATAGATGCTGATCCAAGACATGTACTTATATGGTGTCCCTATATGGAAACCCAGAGAGGTCATTTCTTGAAACTGTGATGGTACAGTCTGAATTTCATTAGAGATCAGAAGATGTTAGCTATGCCAGAGTCACAGGATACCTACCAAGGAGACCTGAAGACCAGAGCTGGAACCAGCCCATGAGAGAGAAGTATGTTGTATTCAACAAAGTTGAAAGAATTTGAATATCTGAAGAATGCTTTGACATCAGACATGGAGATGCAGAATTTGAAGCTTCTCCTGCATGGCTTTGGTCTTGCTTTGGTCCAGTAATATCCCGCTCTACTCTTTTACCTCCCTTTTGGAATGGTAATGTATATTCTGTATCACTGTATGTTGAAAATGCGTTATCTGCTTTTTATTTTATTATTTTTATTGATTTTTTTTATTGAGTTCTACATTTTTCTCTACTTCCCTCCCTGCCTCCCTTTCCTCTTCAACCCTCTCCCAAGGTCCCCATGCTCCCAATTACTCAGGAGATCTTATCTCTCTTAGGTTTCTCATTGTTGTCTAGGTTCTCTGGGATTGTGATTTGTGGGCTGGTTCTCTTTGCTTTATAGTTAAAAAAACACTTATGAGTGAGTAAAGGTGATAACTCTCTCTCTGGGTCTGTGTTACCTCACTCAAAATGATGTTTTCTAGATCCATCCATTTGCCAGCAAAATTCAAGATGTCAATTTTTTTCTGCTGTGTAGTACTTCATTGTGTAAATGTACCACATTTTTCTCATCCATTTTTCAGATGAGGGGCATTTAGGTTGTTTCCAGGTTCTGGTTATGACAAACAATGCTTTTATGAACATATTTGAGCACATGTCCTTGTGGCACGATTGAGCATCCTTTGGATATATATCAAAAGTGGTATTAGTGGGTCTTGAAGAAGGTTGTTTCCTAATTTTCTGAGAAATCGCCACACTAACATTCAAAGAGGCTGTACCAGCTTGCATTCCCATCAGCAATGCAGGAGTATTCCCTTTACCCCACAACCTCTCCAGCATAAGATGTCATCAGTGTTTTTGATCTTGGCCATTCTTACAGGTATAAGATAGAATCTCAGAGTTGTTTTGATTTGCATTTCTCCTTAAGTGTCTTTCAGCCATTTTAGATTCCTCTGTTGAGAGTTCTTTGTTTAGGTCTGCACTCCACTTTTTATTGGATTATTTGTTCTTTTAATGACCAATTTCTTGAGTTCTTTGTATATTTTGGAGATAAAACGTCTGTCTAATGTGTTATTTGCTTTTTTTAAAATTTATTTATTTACTAAAGATTTCTGTCTCTTCCCCGCCACCACCTCCCATTTCCCTCCCCCTCCCCCAGTCAAGTCCCCCTCCCTCGTCAGCCCAAAGAGCAATCAGGGTTCCCTGCCCTGTGGGAAGTCCCAGGGATCTCCCACCTCCATCCAGGTCTAGTAAGGTGAGCATCCTAACTGCCTAGGCTCCCACAGAGCCAGTACGTGCAGTAGGATAAAAAAACCCATTGCTATTGTTCTTGAGTTCTCAGTAGTCCTCATTGTCCGCTATGTGCAGCGAGTCCGGTTTTATCCCAGGCTTTTTCAGACCCAGGCCAGCTGGCCTTGGTGAGTTCCCGATAGAACATCCCCATTGTCTCAGTGTGTGGGTGCACCCCTCGCGGTCCTGAGTTCCTTGCTTGTGCTCTCTCTCCTTCTGCTCCTGATTTGGACCTTGAGATTTCAGTCCGGTGCTCCAATGTGGGTCTCTGTCTCCTTTCATTGCCTGATGAAGGTTAATATTCAGGAGGATGCCTATATGTTTTTCTTTGGTTTCTCCTTCTTATTTAGCTTCTCTAGGATCACTAATTATAGGCTCAATGTCCTTTGTTTATGGCTAGAAACCAAATATGAGTGAGTACATCCCATGTTCCTCTTTTTGGGTCTGGCTTACTTCACTCAGGATAGTGTTTTCTATTTCCATCCATTTGCATGCAAAATTCAAGAAGTCCTTGTTTTTTACTGCTGAGTAGTACTCTAATATGTATATATTCCATACTTTCTTCATGCATTCTTCCATTGAAGGGCATCTAGGTTGTTTCCAGGTTCTGGCTATTACAAACAATGCTGCTATGAACATAGTAGAGCATATACTTTTGTTGTATGATAAGGCCTTTCTTGGGTATATTCCCAAGAGTGGTATTGCTGGGTCCAGGGGTAGGTTGATCCCGAATTTCCTAAGAAACCTCCACACTGCTTTCCAGAGTGGTTGCACAAGTTTGCATTCCCACCAGCAATGGATGAGTGTGCCCCTTACTCCACAGCCTCTCCAGCAATGTAGCTCTCAGCTGCTGCTCCAGTACCATGCATACTGCCATACTCTCTATCATGATGCTAATGGATTAAACCCCAGAAACCATAACCAAGCCATAATTAAATGCTTTTTTTCATAAGAGTTGTCTTGGTCATGGTAGCTCTTCACAGCAGTAGAACAGTGACTAAGACTGAAGCAGAGAAGATATAATACAATTCAGGCTGATCATACTGTGGTTTATTAGATAGCCACCTGCTCTTCCTGTAAGTAGTAGTCACTGTGAGTCATCTTAAATTGATGATTGCCATATAGAATAGATCGACTGAGCTGTCAGGTCTGAAGAATTTTAAGAATGCCTTAATGTTCTGCCTTCTATGCTGGGGCATTCCAAGATTTTAGAAAAATGATTGCTTGTTCAAATAAACTCATAGTCAAACATGTTTCACAAACCAGTAGTTTGCCATGTCTTCTGGGAAAGCCAAGCAGGCATGTTGGAGAACAACAGAATTGTTCAACTGAGAACAACTTAGATTGGTTGTCGTAGCCTACGTGTCTGCTAAGCAGTGGAGCCACAGTAGCAGAGCTATTACCCCACAGTGATTGGCATCATAGAATAGTGTGCATAGGGAGCAGGAGTAAGTGAGCACATTTTTATCGTGACCTCATTCAAGGATTCACACAGCCGTGGGGAGATTTCATTTGCAGGCTCCTGCCATATTAGGCACACTACACTTTCCTCTGGCTGGTGTGGGTCCATTTCCATTCACTGGGGAGGATCCCCAAAAAGACAGTGTCTCGGTGCCCTTTGGTACAGCTCCACAAAGCGAAGAGACCCGTGGCTTGACGCGTTAATTACGGCAGAGCAAATGGAGTGACCATTCCCAGATTCAGTTAGAGCTGGTTAGAATGACCTTTGGTCTGGTACAAATAGTCTAGAAAGATCTGTTGGAAAACTGGCTAGAGTGTTTTTTTTTTTTTTTTCCTGGAGAGGTAATAGCTGCAGTATTTGAAAGAATTGAGAAAATGTTTCTGACTCTTACCTGGGCAATTGTGTGTATTTTTTGAGCAAAGATCTGCTGCTTTCATCAAATTCTCAAATAGTTTTTGTTACTTCCAAAAAATTCTCCACAATTCTTCGCATTTGGAAAATCATCAAAAGGGATATAGAAACATTCACCTGTAGGTCATCTTCCTGAAACACATTCAAAACAAAGGTCTGTAGACCTCACAGATAATCATATAGTTGTAAAAATTTCGGCTCAGAGATCTATAGTGTTCTCCCTAGTGTTTCTCTAAGGGAAACTCAAGAGCATGCACACACACACACACACACACACACACCAGCAACAACAACAACACACAATATACTATCATGCAATGAAGTAAATATATATTCAGCTGGTATATAAATCCAAGCAGACAGCAAAATTTAACTTAGCTGCTATGAAATTGAGTCTACAATGTGTGTCAGCAGCTACTTGTTATTTTCTGATGAATTTATACACACATGTAGCATGCATAACCATTAGTTTCCTTCAGCTTTTTTTTTAATTTTCTGATTATCTCTAGCCAATTTCCCCCGTTAAAACAAGTGAACAACCAACAACAATCAAAACCTAAAGTTGTGTGTATATATACATGTGTGATATCATTTCTCACAGACTAATAAGCAGCATTAGGACAGTGAGAATATCTTATTCATCAGGAAATACGAGGCAGTTGTTGAAACACCTTGAAGATTCAATTTGTCATCTGGTAAGTTAAACTTTGCTGTGTGGTTATATACATGTATCACCTGATGTAGATTCTTAACTTCATTGTGTAATGATAATGGAATGTGTGTGTGTGTGTGTGTGTGTGTGTGTGTGCTCCTCAGATTCCCCTGGAGAAACAGTGAGAAGAACACTACAGATATATGAGCCTAACTTTTTGCAAGTATATAGGTGCAAAACTAAAAAATACTGAAAGATGATACTCTTCATCAGGTAGAACTTCCTTGCCCTTTTGGCTTCAGACAGGCCTTCCTTGCTTTCTCAGACAAAAGTCCTCTCAACTGACAAACTCAGTCTGCTTCCACACTGTTGCTTCCTTTAATAATACCAGTGATTGTAATCAAGTCTTCACTGTGCGCGTTCCTCTTGCCCCATTGCGTCCAGATGTAGTTGCTTGCGTTCATTGAGCTGGTTCAATCTCTTCTCAGACTTAGTTCATATTCTACTTCCTAAGGTGTAATTGAAGAATTAAAATCCATGCAGTTAGACAAAATTGATTTATAATTTCAATGTCACTACTTACTTGCCTCATAGACTTGGCATCTTAAGTCCTCATTTAACTACCTGTAAAAGACAGTAAACGGTACCTATTCCAGTTTTTATGTATTCTCTCATATAATACAACCTGACCCCCTCCTTCCCTCCCTCTATTCCTTTCAGTTCTCCTCCTACTTAACCTCTTCCCTGTAAATGGAGTTTTCTCTGTCCTGCTCTGTAATGCAACTGTTTCTAAATAATCACTCAGAAGCTTAATATTATTTCAAATTGTTTGGCCTATTAGTCAGGCTAATTTTTGACTAGCTCTTGCAATTAAATTAATTCATTTCTATTAATCTACATTTTGCCAAGTGACTTCATGGCTTTATCTGTTCTCTAGCGATCTTGCTTCTCTGGTGGTTGGCTTACATGCCTCTCTACTCTGCTCTTCTTTGCATTTTTAGTTTGGCTGTACTCTCTAATCTTATTCTGCATTGCTATAGGCCCAAGAAACTTCTTTATTAACCAATGTGAGAAAGACATATTTACAGCATATAGAAGGATTATCTCACAATATTCCCCCAGATCCACTTTTTCTACTTCAGAAAAGACCAGGCCTTCCAGGGATGTCATCTGAACACATCATAACACAGTGCAGTAAGACTCAGTACAAACCCTCATGTTAAGGCTGAACTAGGCAACTCAGTAGGAGGAAAAAGGTCCTGAGAGCAGACAAAAGAGTCATAGACACCTCCACTTCCACTGTTAGGAAGTCCACAAAAAACTCAAAGTAAATAACCACAACATATTTTCAGATGACTTAGCACAGACCTGTGCAGGGTCAGAGATTGCTGCTTCAGTCTCTGTGAACCCCTGTGAGCCTGATTTAGCTGATTCTGTGGGTTGTATTCTTGTGGTGTCTTCAACCTTTCTGGTTTGAACAATCTTTCCTCCCTATATTCCAGAGGATTCCTTGAACTCTGTCTGATGTTTTGCTGTGGGTCCCTGCATGATGTGGGAATGATTTCTTACTAATAAAGAAACTGCCTTGGCCCATTTTATTGGATAAAAAATTAGGTAGGCGGAGTATACAGAAGAAAATTCTGGGAGAAAGGAGGTTAGAGGAGGAGTCGCCATGATGCTCCCACGCCAGACAGATGCAGGTTAAGATCTTCCCTGGTAAGCCAGCTCGTGGGCTACACAGAATATTAAAAATGGGTTAAAACAATATGTAAGAGCTAGCCAATAAAAAACTGGACCTAGCCGGACCAGACAGTGTTTAAAAAAATACAGTTTCCGTGTAATTATTTCTGGGTATAAACTAGCCATGCGGGCGGCCGGGTGCCGGGGACGCAGCGCCGCCGCTCCTATTTCAACAGATGGCGCCCAACGTGGGGCTAAATCCACTTAAAAACCTAAAAAGGCTTAAAAATAAGGGAGAGAGAGTTTAACACAGATTTTTGATGTTTGTTGGTGGCGTGCTGTAGAGAGATTCCTGATTCAGAAACAAAAAAAAAAAAAAAAAAAAAAAAAGCTGCAACAACCTAAAAGCGCGGCTTCCTGGGAGCTGTGCTGCCAGCGTGAACTCTGGCTTTAAAGCATTTCAAGGCTTTTATGGGACTGGATGTTTGTGTTCCGCTTGGGATCGGAGGAGAGTGCTCTGAGACCGTGCCGATGGCTCAGCCTTCCCCGCCTGCACCTGGGCAGATGGCGAAATCAAGCTTAGGCAGGCAAAAGAGCATGGCAGATTCCTGCCGCCATACAGAGACGCATTTTCAGACTGCGCAGTGCTCTGCGTGTCAGATTTGGCTATAACTTGGAAGAAAAGAGTTTCTGTACTGCACACTCAGTCTCAGAGTTAAACTGCTGATTGCGGCTCCAATGTGGACTTGCTGTGTGCCTGAAACTGTAAATGGTTCAGGGGCACCAAATGACTCTGAGACAGGAGCGGCTGCTCCATGCTAAACTGTGCTGATCTCAGACAGAAACTACCGTAATTACCTTAAAACTGCGCAGTTAAGGTTTAGACTGAGGACACAAACAGTACCGTATTACCTGTACATGGTGCAACTTAAGTTTTTAAAAAGTGCTTAACATTTTAAAAAATGCTCCTGGATAGTAAAAAAATTACAGATTCACAATAAAACAGATTCAGACACTGTTAGATAAATGTACGTAGGCTTGGGAAAAAACAAAAAAAGAATATAAAAAATAAAGTTAATGTCTTAAAAAAAAAAAGGTACAGTCTTTAAAGAGACAAAGTACAGATAGTTAAGAGATTAAAAAAAATAAAAAAAAATAAGCCACGTAAAAATAAAAAATTCCGTGTAATTATTTCTGGGTATAAACTAGCCATGCGGGCGGCCGGGTGCCGGGGACGCAGCGCCGCCGCTCCTATTTCAACACCTGCATCTGCTCCTATCAGCTCTCAGGGGAAGCCTTTTGGATGATGATTGGGCTAAGGCTGATCTATGAGTATAGCAGAAAATCACAATACCTACTCTTTAAGCTTTAATGCAGCCATAAAGTAAATGTCATGGAATAAGCACTTAAGTAGTAGTTATTATCCATATTTTGCCTGTAGTGCAGCCCCCTAATACTGAAGCCTGACCTGACCATGTGGCTCTTGCTTTAATTTTGATACATAAAACATTCCAACTATCTGCATATTGTTATATGACTTTCCACTATTTGCATATTGTTATATGACTTCCCAGTAGTAAATATAACTTATTACCCCTCTGCAACATCCAAACTGCCCAAATCACGGGTCTATCAGTACTGTGATGCTAACTAATCTTAGCAAGCTTTCAAAGCAAATCCATATACTACTTCAGAATCCATTCCCAAAGCAGTGCTTATGTGGTCACTACAATACAAGTATAAAACATTTCTCTGACTCCCAAATCCTTTTTTTTTAGGTCTTACCATGCCCTCAGAGTCTACACTTAAGTTTAGTCATAAGCATGGATTCACCTATTAGACTCAACTTATGCTTCCATTAGTGGCTTCTGCCTTATATAATCTTGTTCTTTTCAGTTTCAGAAGGGAAAGTCTTATTTCTTCAGTTTTCCCCATCTAGAAATAGTCTTTCAGTTATTTCTGCATTTAATATCCAGACTTTCTGGAGTTAGAGATATGGTTCAGCAATTATGAGCATGTACTACCCATATAGAGGACCCCGGGTCAGTTTTTAATTTTTTTAAATTAATTTTTTCACACAATATGTTTTGATCACATCTTTCCCCCTCCCATATCTCCCTCACTCAACCTCAGTTAGTTTTATGTTCTTCCTATCTATCTATCTATCTATCTATCTATCTATCTATCTATCTATATGTCTGTCTGTCTATCATCACTTTTTCTCTCTCAAAAACAAAACACCAAAAGTCCACGAAAAGGAAATCAAAACAAATAGACAAGGAATCAATTATTGTCAAATTTATTTCTTAGAAACATCAGATGACTCTTAACTGCCTGTAACTCCAGCCTCAGAAAGAGTTGGTGCCCACTGTCTGTGCAGGCACCAGCTCTCACTTACACATACCCTCAAACAGACACAAACACACACACACACACACACACACACACACACAAAATAATAAAAGCAAAAGTCTAGTGTATTTTGGGTACTTTGTCAAAAGTCAGATGCCAAGAGTGTAGATTTATAACCAGGTTCTTGATATTCCACTGATCAGTGTGTCTTCTTTATGGCAGTATCATGTTGCTTTTCTTTTTAGAGCTCAAAAAGAAGAATAGCTTTATTATTACTCAGAATATCCCAGGCCCTTTTTAGTTCTCTGTATAACTTAAGATCATTTTGTCAATTTCTGTGAGGAATTACTCTGGAAGTTTGATGGGGACTGAATTGAATCTGTGTGCTGATTTGAATGAGAATGGCCTCTATAGGCTTATATATTTGAATACTTGATCCCTGCTTGGTGGAATTTTTGGGAAAGGATTAGGAGGTGTGGCCTTGTTGGATGAGCTGTGTCACTGGGAATGGGCTTTGACATTTCAAAATCTTACACCATTCCAAGTTAGCTCTCTCTTCCTCCTACTTGCAGATCAAACTGTAAGCTCTCTGCTACCATGCCTGCCTGCTACCATGGTCCTGGATAAGGTAGTCAGGGACTCTTACACTTTGAAACTGTAAAACCTAAATAAAGTATTTTCATGTAAGTTATTGTTATTGTTTAAATGCCCTCCATAGGCTCATATATTTGACTGTTTAGTCCCTAGTTGGTGAAATTTTTGGGAAAGACTAGGAGGTGTGGCTTTGTTGGAGGAGGTATGCTAGTGGAAATGGGCTTTGAAATATCAAAATTTCATGCCAAGCCTAGTGTTGCTCTTTCTCTCTCTCTCTGCCTGTGTGTGGAATAGGATGTAAAGTTCCCAATTACTGCTTTAGTATCATGCATACGTCCATGCTCCCCACCATGATGATAATGTATTGACCCTTTGAAAATATAAGCAAGCCCCCACTTCCATGAATGATTACCATCAAAGAGGCTGTTACTAACTCTGGCAAGGCTTGATGAATTTAAATCTTAATAATTGTTGGATGGTCTCTGGGTCTTCTGGAGAAGCTGATCTGAAGACTATGTGCAAATCTATTTTTTTTTCTACAACCAGTAGGAACTTCTTTCCTACCAAGGGAAAATTCAAACAAAAAAAGCAAGAGTCCCATATGGGTAGAGAAACCAGGTAGTTAATATGTGAACAAGATGACAGAATATAGTACTTTTGACCGAGAGACACGTTTTGTAAGTGCTGTACATAAAGAGGGCGGTCCTTTGACTATAATATGGTGTTTCTCCTCCTCCACTTCCTCCTATTGCTGTTGCTTCCATTTAGCACCCTTCTTTTCATAGGATGAAACTGGTATTTGCATTGCAATTCCCACTATTTCTTAGACTTCAAAGCATCACACATTTGAAACAAGGCTGCAGCTGTTGCTAGGTAATACCATAACATTGACATATGTGTCATATATCCTAAGGGTTGTTAAGTGGATAGTAAATCCTTTGAAGCCAGAGATATTCAACAAAGTATTTGTAATTTTTGTGTGTGTGTGTGTGTGTGTGTGTGTGTGTGTGTGGCAAACTCTATGTATTCTTGGCCTTTCACTCACTATGTAGACCAGGATTACCTTGAATTTAGACATCCACTACCTCTGCCTTCCAAGTGTTGGAATTAGTGGCATATAACCTACATTCAGCTTCTATTTGTGATCTCCAGAGGCCTCACCTGGCCAGTGTGTAGTTCTTTCTAAATTATTCAGAAACTGCCCAGATGGAAAATTCTTTAAGATTATCTTGTCTCCTTGTTGAGTTGAGCCAACATTTTACAACTTCAGAAGCACAGATCATAGCGATGATTCCAGAAGGTATCCTGGGTAGTGTGATTGTGCCCTCACACCCCAGAAGTGGAATGACAAGAAGGAGACGGTTAAGGGAGGGACACTGGGGTCATCTTTGCTGCTCCTGCGCTGTTCCTTAGCTGGGTGTTCGAACTTGTGTGAGTTGTTTTCATCGTTCGGTGCTACTGTTGCTTTCATGAAAACCAAGGGGCTCAAATTAGATCCCCCCAAGAGCTCATCCATGTTTCTCTGTGAATCTTCTGCTCCAGCACCTCAAACTGTATCTCCAAGCCTGCCAATTGAGAATGTTATGGGAGCCCACTCCGTTTCAGATGTTTTCCTTTATGCCTTAATAATCGTTCATTTGTATCTGCCTCATATCTCCCATAACTTTATTTTAAGTTGTAGCATGCATGACCAATTTTCTTCCCTATTCTTTGTGACCTAAGTAGTAAAGGAGTTACTATGACAACGAAATGATTTTTTCCTGGATGGCCACATTCAATTTTCTTAAGTGGATATTAGGATTCCAGCATATTTCATTAACTCTGAAGCCCTTGGGAAGCAATATCCAAGTGCAGTGCAGACCAGGACTGCAGGTTAAACCTAGAAAAACCCCAATCTACTGACTATATGGGGATGCTATTTTCTTTACAAGGCCTGGGTCTCTGATTTTGGGTTTTAGTTAGTGTCAAAAGTAATTGCTAAAGGAAAATTTTAAACATCTTCTATTTTAGCTAACAAAAAGGGATGGGATATAAACTTTAAGCACAGAGCAAAATAGCATACACCAGAAAGTAAATAGCCAAGATATTAAAAATAAATTTTGCATCTATTTGTTTATTTTACTTTTATATGAAAGACAGAAATGGACCTTTATCTAAATTAAAACTTAGATTCCCATAGGCAGTACATTAAACAGATGAAAATCATATAAGGCTAGTGTCCAATAGTGAAGAAATAGAGTAAATTTAGTTATTTGCGCAAAATGCTAATTTTGACTGACAATCATAACATTAATAATAAAACTTACATTTATGACAGTAGCAGAAGCAGTGAACATTTTTAGTGTTTTTTACACATTAGACTTTGTATCCATGATAACCACATGGGTATATATTATTATTACAATGCCCATATAAACAATTGGAGGGTTAGAGAAATTAGTGGTTTGCTGTCATATCACCTTGAGTGCACTGAGCAGCAAATTCAGAATCATCTCAATCTCTTCTCATCTTCCTTCACCTGCTAAGCCCATGTTAAGTTTGGTTGTCCCAGCACACTGATTTGAATATGAATGCTGAGTGGGTAGTATCATGCTATCTAACAAGCTTGAGATAATTTTGTATGACATACAGAAACTTGTGTGCATATAGAGAGCTAGATGGTATAAATTTTTGCAGGTTTCTTCCTCCACATTTGAAAAGAACTCAGACATGCAATTTTTGTCATCTTTTTACAGGAAAAAGAATGAGGCACCAACACATTCATCATGCATGTATACACACGTCTATTTATGTTTAGTAGCTGGAACAATTACATAGATCTCATAACCATTGTTTCTAATTCAAACTATAGGTTTTGAACTCACAGCAAACATTGCATGTAAAAAAGCTGATCAGAGTCCATTGGTTAGATGAGGCTTGATTAAGACTGCGGCTTTTCCTAACATGCAGCCCAGACTGTGTTGGTAATATCTTAACTCTGGTTAATTTGGGGGGTAGAAGGTTTTGTGGTACAGCATAAGTATATAGAATTGAATCATGTAGAACTATGTTTGTACCTTTGCTAGATGACTTCTTATCATCATCATCAGGAGCAGCAGTGATGTGGGAGTGTCACATATCAATCTGTTGATTTCATTAGTTAAGCAATAAAGAAACTCCTTGGCCCTGATAGGTTAAAACATAGGTGGGAGGAGTAAACAGAATAGGATGCTGGGAGGAAGAGGAAGTGAGCTCAGACCCAACAGCTCTGCTCTCTGGAGCAGAGANAAATTTTTAATATTTATCCTAGTGGTTATTTCGGCAATTACTTGTGATGGAGGAAGGTCATTGGTTAATTAAATAAAGAAACTGCTTGCCCTGATAGGTTAAAACATAGGTGGGAGGAGTAAACAGGAGGAAGAGGAAGTGAGGTAAGACTCCTCAGACAGATCCAACAGCTCTGCTCTCTGGAGCAGAGACGCCATGCTCAACTCTCCCGGGTAGATGTGATAGCTCTGCGCTCTGAGGCAGACGCATGAAGCTCAGACCCAGGATGGACGTAAGCTAGAATCTTCCCCGTAAGCGCACCTTGGGGTTCTTACACACATTATTAGAAATGGGCTAAATTAATATGTGAGAATTAGCCTAGAGGAGGCTAGATAGAAATGGGCCAAGCAGTCTTTAAATGAATACAGTTTGTGTGTTGTTATTTCGGGCATAAGCTAGTAGGCGGCTGTGGTGCTGGGGACTCTGCCCCACCACTCTTATTTCAACACAGCAGCAGCAGCAGCCACACTTAAGTTATTGCTGCTGCTTAGGAAAAAGATTTTACTTGCTAGTTTTAGGTTTCATCAGAAGTAAACTAGGACTCATTTCTTACATGGGCGCACAGTAATCTGGGGAGGTGGTGAGATAAAATAGCATTATGAAGTCTCACTGAAGATCTCGTGACTGTCCTTGGACAGACTCTACAGAATATTTGCTGAATTTATTTAGTGTGATGGGACATTATGATTGTCTTCCTTCATTCTCTCCACTCCACATATTCCCTTGTTAATGTGAAGATTTAGTGGGCAATAACTAGCAAAATCTAGCTGACATTCTTTTGTCCTCCCTGGTGCAATAATTGTGTTAGGGACAAGGGAGAACCAAGTCTTATCCAGTGGAAATTCCAGGACAAAGACATCACTCAGAACCTGGAGTTATTTTACTCTGACTGAAGAAAGTCAGGATGCATGGCGTATGTGGAGTGATAGGATGATGTAGGCGTGGGTCCACTGTAGCCACAAGGGCAATCATTTGAAGATATACTTACTGCACCTCAGAGGAAAACCATGAGGCCATCAATAAAGTGGAGACAGAGTGCTGTCTAAGTCATGTCTAAATTCCATCCTAGCTTTTTTTCAACTCAATAAAAGTTCTCACTTGACTTTTGAAAGCAGTTGGCATACTGGTCTGTGGTAATGTGCGTGCACCTGCAACCCCAGCATCTAGGAGGCGGAGGCAAGAGGATCAAAAATCTGAGGCCACTTTAAGTTCCACAGAGATTCTGTCTGAGATAAATGAGTAGATCAATGAGTTTTGGGTTTTGACTTTGCTATTACTGACACACTAAGAAATGTCATTGGTTTAAGCATCTTTGGTTGTCCAGAGGCAAAAGTGATGGTGCATTTAGGGTGTGGCTTTCCATTGAACTTCCTCTCTGCTCAGAAATTTCCACACTCACTTCCTGTCACACCTCCACCAAACTTCAGGCATGTTTAATGATGAACCTTTTATAATTAGAAGCTAAATATAATTTGTTGTTGTTATAGCCTGTGGCTCATTGCTTTAAGACCTTGTAAAGGACATATGGTCCAAACAAGGGCAAGACTCTTTCCCTTTTCCCACATATCCCTAATTATTAGCGTCTGCTCTGGAGAAGAGCAAGATCGGTGAGTGACATAGAATTGCCACTTTCTTTACCCTGCCATCTATGGCACCTTGCAACTCTTGTTTATTGTCTAAAGAACAATTATATTTATGAGAAAAGTAATTGTAGCCAGTATATTTTGAAAAAGATATATTTTGAATAAAACAGGCCTTATTTTAGCACCTTTTCATTTGATTGCCTACTAAGGTATGGGGGAAGGAAAAGAGCAGCTAAGAAAAAAAGTAAAGGATTCTATAAATCAGATTGTCTCAGGGAATTAATCAGGAAAACAACAGATGATACTCCCTTAAGCTCTTCTTAGTGACTCTATTACTCTACATATGTAATATTCATTTTTTTTAATTTTTGTACTTGACTCATGTCAGGAAAGGCAATGCTCACTTAACTAATACCTAAATTCAAAGTCTTAATATCCTAATCAATGCAGTTCACTCCTATCTAGAAAATGGAGACAGGAGATTCTGGGCTGTGTGAGTGGTTTTACTCCATTTAGAGCTAAGGTACCTAGGTTTCCTCAGTTTCCACTTTGCTACCTTTAGGGCTGGAGTTGGAATTATATCCTGCAGGCTACATAGAGCTTTCCATATTCTATCACAAAACACAGGACAAAAGCAACATAAAGAAGGAAAGGTGATTTAGGTTTACGGTTTGAGGGTGCAGTACATGATGATGGGGACTTTATAAAAGCTGGTTACATTGTATATTTGCTGTTCCTGGCTTTGGGGTACATTTGTCATTGATATTGAACCAGCATTTGCTGCTCTTGATTAATGTGGCAAGTTGTAGTTCTTTCCATAAAACTTTGAATGTGATAAGACATGAATTTTTTTTTACTTTTTTTTGATGTTTCACTTGTAAAATTATTCTGAAATTTTTTTGTTTATTTTTTTTTAGTTGTTGAAAAAAATTTCCTCCTCCTCCCCGTTTCCCAGTTCCCTCCCCCTCCTCCCACACATCATCCCCTCCCCCTACTCCCCTCGCCTCTCCCCACTCCTCTCCCCCTCCCCCTACTTCATTCCCCCTCCCTCTCGAGACTGAAGAGCAGTCCAGATTCCCTGCCCTGCGGAAAGTCCAAGGTCCTCCCACTCTATCCAGGTCCAGGAAGGTGAGCATCCAAACAGGCTAGGCTCCCACAAAGCCAGTTCGTGCATTAGGATCGAAACCTAGTGCCATTGTCTTTGGCTTCTCATCAGCTTTCATTGTCCGCCATGTTCAGAGAGTCTGGTCTCATCCCATGCTTATTCAGTCCCAGTCCAGCTGGCCTTGGTGAGCTCCCAATAGATCAGTTCCACTGTCACAGTGGATGTGTGCACCCCTCGTGGTCCCGACTTCCTTGCTCATGTTCTCCCTCCTTCTGCTCCTCATTTGGCCCTTAGGAGCTCAGTCCAGTGCTCCAGTTTCGGTCTCTGTCTCTATCTCCATCCATTGCCAGATGAAGGATCTAAGGTGATATGCAAGTTATTCATCAGTATGGCTATAGGTAGGGTCATTTCAGGTTCCCTCTCCTCAGTTGCCCAAGGTACTATCTGGTGACATCTCCCTGGACACCTGCAAGCTGAATTTTGCATGCAAATGGATGGACATAGAAAACACTATCCTGAGTGAGGTAACCCAGACCCAAAAAGATGAACATGGGATGTACTTACTCATAACTGGTTTCTAACCATAAATAAAGGACATTGAGCATATAATTTGTGATCCTAGAGAAGCTAAATAAGAAGGTGAACACAAAGAAAAACATATAGCCATCTGCCTGGATATGGAAAGTAGACAAGATTGCCAGGCAAAAACTGGGAACTTGGGGATGAGGTGGCATGGAGCTAAGGGGAAATGGGGTGAGAAACGTGAGAAGGGGAGGTTGGGGCAAACTTGGGGGAAGGGGATGGTTGGGACAAAGGAAGGGTGGATATGGGAGCAGAGAAATATATATCCTAATTAAGGAAGCCATCTTAGGGTTGGCAAGACATGAATTTTTATAAAACTTACATTTCATTGGTGAAAATATAATCATATGGCTACATCAGAAGCAAGGAGTTCTGGAAACATATTATTTAACTAAAAAATATACTCTAAATAATGTACTGTCTAATTTCAAAGCCTCTTCCAAGCCACATTTCAACACCATGAAGTGAAAAACTCACATTTTGGTAGATATTTACCTGTTTCTGCCACAGGATATCTGAATATTTGCTTGAATGAAATCCTAGCTGTGATTTATTAAACATACCCTACATCTGAGATAATATGCTGGTTCTCAAAAGAGAGGAGGCTGGAGAGATGACTGAGCCATGAAGCGTGAGTACTGTTCTTGCCAAGGACCAAAGAGCTTGGCTTAGAGCTCCCATGAGGGACATCTCATTAATGCCTGGAACTCCATATCTACATTCTGTGCTCTGGTATTCTCAAGTATCTGTATTCATGTACACACATCTACACACAGGCATGCAAGCAGACATAATTCAAAAATAATTTTTTAAGGGGAGATGAGTAAGATGTAATTAAATAAATGAAATCTCTATATACATATTTGTTTCCTGTTTATAAAAGAAACATGAACTTAACGAAGCCATTTAGATAAGCTCTAGAAGGGTTGATGGTATGGCAAAGAGTTGGGGAGTCTGAATCTTGATTTAGTTTGACCTAGGTATCAACTATTGGGTCTTTCCAAGTGGGTGGTGAGATTAAAAATTAATTTGTTAAGCATAGGGGACTTGGAGCAGAGGTGGTCAGATCTGCAGTTCCCTGTTCTGGAACCTCAGCTATACCAGTCCTATATGAAACTACCCAGAGAACTCTTTCAACAATCAGGGAAGGCAATAGCTGTCACCAATTAACTGAATCTCCAACGGTGAGCTGAGGAGGCACGATAGGCTTGGTTTTCAAGGCTCATGATTAAAATTCCCCACTCAATCCCCTCCTGCCTCTGCTTTGTACCATTCTTTACTTTTTTTTTTTGACTAAATTCAGCTAAGTACTTGTATTTTGCTTCATAGTGGTGATATTGAGATGATTAAGACTGTATATCTGCCCTAAGGAATATGCGATTTAATAGAGGAGCTACACAGAAAAATAGCTTCAATAAAATACGGTAGTTGCTCCGAGAATGTGGTGCCCCTCCATGACTAATTCCATGTGAGGGGGTGGCTTGGGGTTTTAACAATGACTTCCTATGTTATGTTTGGATAGACAAGTAAGAGTCAGCAAGGGGACAAGGCTAGTACAAGCATTCATAAGGAGACAAGAAACTCAGAAAGACCCAAATAGCACAGTTATTTGGATGAAATTAAAGTTTCTAAATACGTCTAAACAGAAACTTCAAGGGACAAATGATAAAGTCATATAGCTGATTAGTAAGATGTTTATTAATCAGGGATTGATTCGATCTGTGCAGCCTACCTTGTAGACCACAAAAAATCCTTCTCCTCTCTGACAGGAGCCATGGGAACATTTTTATCTTTATACTTAGCTTTTATTTGCAAATGTACCAAAATTAGGGCCTGGCTGAGAACGACAGTTGCTAATTTATCATGAATAATAGTATAAAGTGAATTATGGTAGATACTACCTATTTCACCAAACAGAAAATCCATGACCAAGAAACAAGAACCCCCAGCAGCCCCTGCTTGATGCCATCACACTTAGTTTGGCTGTGGTTCAGCTAAGGGTGGAAACTCACTCCACAGTTACCTTGCCCTCCTTGAGATTATGAAAAAAATAAGTTTATGTTTTGATCCTCCCAGATTTTCTTTCAATACTAAACATCCAAAGTTTTAACTTTCAAAGTCATTTCTCTCTACGACTTTGGATCCTTTTTTACCTACCAAGAATTATTTGCTATTACTTTCTTTGTAGGAAGGGCAGGCATCCACCCTGGATCATTGGGTGAGTCACCATTTTACTTCTCTGTTTACCTTTAAAAATAGGTCTGTTCTTGGTCCAGGCTCGCTGGGTGATGACAGGTCCTTCAAGCTCTCAGGAGAGGGAATGCCTTTCTCTTTTGTGCAATGCCCTATTCCTATATTTTACTTCTGGCTACTCTTTCCATTTTCAGTTGCCATTACCATTTGCTCTGGGCAATACATAAGGAATGAACGGGGAAACAAAACAGCCCACCACCTTGTTGACAATAATAAGTCTGTGGGGAAATTTTTCAGAAGCCTCACAGATGATCCTCCAGTCGTTCCTCTGCCCACAAGTCTCAGCTGCTCAGGGAACAATGGCTTGCCTGCTTACCTCCAAGGGACAAGATGAGGCAGAGGCCTTGTTTTTTCTTTCTCTTCCAAACTGCAGACTTGAGCAAACAATCTTTACTTAACTCACATGGAAAACTTGCAAACACAAACACATTCCTCCTCTCCTATTAGTGCTGGATGAAAAGCAAACTTCAAATTAGTTAAGGCTCATGCAGTTAAGTAGTTCCCTATTGACAGAGAGTAGCAGGAGGGTGACTGAGAAGGTCTTTTTGCTGGTGGGCCAACAGCAAAATGAAAGCCAAAATCTCTGATTGCAGGAGAGAGAAAGAAAAAAGGAAGCATAAAGAAATCATCTATGTGGTCCAGCACCCCACCTCTGTTGTATGTTCTAGTTCGCAATTCATGTGGCACATCTGGGTGGCTCTGTGAAAAACAAAGGCAGACTTCTGGGAAGAGCCCATGCTGGTCCTTGTCATGGTCTATGAATATTTATGGAGAGGTCCTTTACAGGGGTGCCTGGCGCCACCACACAGTTTTATTGTTTGGCAGATTTTAAGCCAGTTGCAAACTCACTCCCAGGTCCTCAGAAAGGAATGTCTGGGTTTGAGTAATAAGGTAGCCACATCATTCTGACAGGGAGACATGACCCTTCCAGTCCATGGCAGGAATGTCTATGAACATAATTTGAGAAATGAACCAGTTTGGGGACTCAACAGTTCTGAACAGGAAGAGCCATTGCAAGGGCCATTGAAAAGTCTGCTGAATTCCTGAGATTGAGACATTCCATCCTCAAATCCACAGTCAAATGTCAAGTGAGTACTCGAGGAAAATGAACATAGCACTGTCCTGCTAATTTAAAACAAAAGAACAGAAAGAAAGTGGCAAATATGTTGCATGATTTCAAAATTACGTTAGAGATAATGATTTGAGGTAACCTTGGGTTTAGTGCAATATTAACATCTGGAATATGAAGTTTATACCAGGAAGTCTCCTCTAAAGGACCATCATGATCATTCACTCGGAAACATTATCATGATGTTATCAGCATGGCAAAGGTTTTAACTGTGGACCCAGGTGTTCATGGATATACAGCATGTAGCTTCAAGCGCTAATGTTGCTAATTTCTAAATTCTAGATAAATTTCCTTTTTGTGCCTATTGTCCATTTCCATCTAAGAGATTATCTACTACTTTCCTTAGCTCTCAAAGCAGCCTTGTAAGTCTTGAGTATTAAGACTTATTATTACAATGTTGGGATGAGAACAGACAGATATCTTTTCTGGTGCTTCCAAAACACTGTGATGTATTCCAATATTTTGTACATGAGATATGCTTGTTTTTAATGCAGATTCCTCACCTCGATGAAAGCTAAGTTGCTAGATGTTGGGACTGGAATCCAGGGACCTGTACTTATAAACTCTAGAGATGAAGCTGCACGTGTATGGGCCAGAAATCAGGCTTCGAATGCTAGGCTGATTTAAAATCTCTGAAGCAAGATTTTTAAAGTAGGCAGAAATTACATTCTTGTCAAATTAAAGCATTTCAGATACCCCCACCCTCTGCTTTATATATCGAACATTTGAGTAAAATCCCATCTAAACAAGAACTAAAAAGAAAGCAAAGTGGAAGTCATTAACATCATTCAACACTACCAACACCTTTAATGTAGAGAGAAGATACAAGGGTCAGCACTGTAAAGTGATGTCTAGAAAGTCATGCTATGAATGGCTAGAACAAAGCCCCATCCCTCATTTAGTTCTCGTTACAGACCTTTCCAGTGACGGCAAATTCTCCCTAAGTGTACTCATTAGACTTACGGCAGTTTTCCACAAGTCATCTGGGAAGAAAGTCAGAACATATTTACGCTTTCTTATTTAGTCATATAAGGTAGTCCTCTTACCTGGGAGCTTTTAATCTGTGAAAAAAATGCAACAACCCTGGAAGCCTGTGAGAAGCAACCAAGGCAACAGGGGGCCATATGCCTGCCAGGGCTTTGTCACTTTCTCTAATGCCAGCCTTGCCACCCAAGAGATGTTGCCTCCAAGATAGTCTGAAAAAAAAATAACAAAGACCACCCTGTGAGCTTCTTTGTTCATGTGTAAATAGAAAACTCTTCTTTGGTCTAGGTATTATTCGGTGATTAATGACTTCAAGTTGCTTCTTCAGGCTTGGCTTTCTTTTGGGATTTCCAACATGGTGTAGAATTTCAGTGTAGTTTAATGGCAAGGAGATGCCTGAGCCTATTTCATGGAAGTGTGGAACTGTATTCATTTAGGAAGATGAGTGTCAAATCTTCAAAGTGCAGTCAAAATAAATTTGGGTGGTGATATCAATTAACCAGGCAAATAGGAGTCGTAAAACTAGTCAGAGGATGTTTTCCAAACCCCCTCAAGGTTTCTCATGTTGCTGGATTAAGAAAGAAGACTCTTCTTTTGTTTTCATTTTCTTTCTTGGCTCCTGGCCAGTTTTGCAAACTAGAAATTTCAAGGATGGTTTATAAAACCATCAAACATTTTTGTTTTAGACTTTAGAAGTTGTTAACATAGAAGGAAGTGATATTTATCCAAGATGTAATCAAACTCTTAATGTAAACAGAATTGTCTTTTTCATAATTTCATATAATGACTAGGAGCATTCAGAATCCTGACCTAAGGTCCTATAGAAATCTGAATGTGTCTAATCGATCAAAAGAACATTCCTGATTATCCTTTCCTGTTTAGTGGGGAGTACATCTTTCTGTAATGTAGTGTTGTAGAGTTCTCAGCCTGGACATGTTCAGCCAGTGTTGACATGTTGTGGCCTGCTCCAAGGCCTAGAAAGGCAGGCCTAATGGTATATTGTTGATATTATTAAAGAAGAAGGTAGTAAGGAAAAGAGACAGTTCAGACAGCAACAGAATATAAGGCACAAAAGGATTTCTTCTGGATGGAAGAGGGCAGCAGGGTTTGAGAGATGGATGGAGCTATCAGAGGAGAGGCATTTCTCCTGGAGCAGTAGTTCCCTTAGGGAAGGGACCACGGAAAATGAGATGAGGTATTCAAGAGCTGATGTGTTTGGCTTTTCCAGTATGACTCGCGGACTCATTTCCGACCTTCCCTGAATCCCAGATGAACATGATTGAGCTCTCTTGTCTTCTGGCTTCTGATTAGCTTTAGATGGGGTGTTAGGTAGAGACAAGGAGAAAGGCACCTAATGTGGTCTGGGTAGCTGCTTCTACATCCTGGCATCAACTGCTTCCCTCAAGTAGAAGCCTTAGCTGTTGGCTGTCTTCTCCACTCATATCTCACATGCTGTGTTCCCTCCTTCAGGCCTGAAGTAATATGGATTCACTTGATTTGGGGGCAGTGAACATTCCCTTGTGGTTTCTCTATGCACTGTCTGCAACTCTGGCAAAAATCATTTTATTAAACTTGCCTTAATTTTCTCAATTTGAGAGTGCCATCTGTTTCCTGCTGGGACCCTGGTGATACAGGTGTGTAATAAGGAGCTGCTGAAATGAGCGCTGTGACACTTAGAGTCTGGCTAGGAGCTAAGAGCATATGACAAAGAGATGCTCTGCATCCTGACACAGGACACATGTTTCTGGGGAAGAGGTAGGCATTCAAAATTAGATTAGCACATGATTTTTTTTTTCTGGGCCTGCCTTGTTATCTGTTTGGTACACTTTGAGTGTGGCCACATTCTATTCAGCCTTCTTCTTGACATAAGCTGTTTTACTCAAATATGGGCACTCGATATAAATAGCAGAAGTTCTATTCTCAGAACATGTTTAGATAGTTTTAAAATTAATTTTTTATTTTATGTGTATGAGTGTTTTGTCTGCATATATGCAGACATGTTTACCATGTGTGTACCTGGGTGTCCACCATGGCCAGAAGACTGGCATGGATTTCCTGGAACTGGAGTTATAAATGGTTGTGAGTTGTGATGTGGGTGATAGGAATTGAATTCAGGTCCTCCTGTTGTTTTCACTGGTCTCCAGTCCCACTTTAGATGGTTTTTAACTTGTCTGTTGTTGATTCTTATTTTACAGCTTCCTTTTCCCCTTCTTCCTACAATTACAATGTATTTTTTCTTCCTACAATTACAATGAATTTTTTTAATTCTTACCTTATTGTTTTGTTGAGGACAATCTGAACCAATATTCCTACTTTGGCCTTGGTTTCTCCTTAAGATACAATAACAGTTATTAATAGCTGACATTTAATGTACTGTTGCTATGGTTATGGATTTTGATAAATGCTTTATATTAGGCATTTATTATAGTTCACACTTCAACATTCTAATGTAGGAGTCTGAGTTGCTTTTCTGTTGTAGTAAAATATTATGAGCAAACATAAGTTAAGGAGCAAGAATTTATTTTGGTTTACTGTTCCAGAGCCAGAGGATCCACAGGTAGTTGAAGGCATGACATGATGCCAGGAGCAAAACAATAGTGGATCATCTTTTCATTTATACACAGAAGGAAGGGAAAGAGGGGAAAGAAGAGAGAAAGAAGAGAGAGAAAGGTTATGGCAAGACTATAAACCCTGAAGCTCTCCTTCCCCCACAGTGACATTTTTCTTCCAGCAGGTCTAGACCTCCTAAAAGATCCATAGCCTCCTCAAATAGTATCACCAATGAGGGACCAAATGTTCAAAAACATGAAGGACATGTATTTAAACTGTGGGCATTTCTCATTTGAATCAACATAGTAAGTAGCATTTTCCACACAAAGCTTCTAAGACTTAAAAACTCATGAGACTGAGAAGGAGCAGAGCTTGAATTTGACCTTGGGTCATCCACTGTTGATTAGCTCTGTATTACTCTTGGGATTTCCACAGCATTAGGTATGAAAAAAGCCCAATGCAGGAATTTCTGTCCCACTTCCCTGCATTCATAATGTACTGGGTATCATAAAAATGTGGCAAAACAGAAATAATAATGGTTTGAGAATGTTTATTTTAGGACTTGCCTTGCTTTGGACAGAAAGGATGTGATAGGATGAAGTTATCTATTTTATCAGGTAAGTATTGAACCACTCATTCATTCAACACAGATCTTCTTTTGATATCTCTATTAAGAACTGGATATTTAGAATACATAGAAAGATATAGGAATACAATAGTATAATTTGCTTCTTATAGATGTAGAGACATTCTTTTATCCTGGCTATGAATGCAGTTATGTGTAAACTGAAAGTAGTTACACATATAAATTGTAAGGATTGTGTAGTTGTTCGTTTATTTATGTATTTATTTATTTTGAGACAGTGTCTTACTATGTACTAGGTCATCTCACTGTAGCTTTGGCTTCTCTGGAGCTTGTTATGTAGACCAGGCTGATCCTAAATTCACAGAGATTTACCTATCTCTGCCTCCTGAGTTCTTGAATTAAGGGCATGTTTCACCATGCTCCGCTACAATGTAGCTATTTAAAGCAATGTTTGAAATCAACAGTATGACAGCCTGGATTTTTCAGAAAAAGTCATCCACATGAACTCAATAAGCCACACTCATTATAAAAAACAAAGTATATTGTAGTGAGGAGCTGTGGGCTATGTTCCGCTGCCTGGTTCCTGGCCACCGGCTAGCTTTATATCCGAAATAACAACACACAAATTGTATTCTTTTAAACACTGCTTGAACCATTAGTTCTATCCTCTTAATGGCTAATTCTCACATCTTGCCTAACCCGTATTTAGTAATCTGTGTAGCACCAGTCTCACTGGGAAAGATTCAGCATGTCTGACCTGGCGGCTTGCTTCATCGTGTCTGCCCTGGAGAGGAGCGGTATGGCGTCTGCCTCACTTCCTCCCAGCATTCTGTTCTGTTTACTCTGCCTACCTAATTTTCTAACCTATCAGGCCAAGCAGTTTCTTTATTAATTAACCAACGAAATCAACAGATTGATATATAACACTCCCACATCATTTTCCCTTTTTCTGTTTAAACAAGAAAAAAGAAGGCGTTAACTTTAACAAAGCAAAATTACACATAACAAAACAGTTACCACTTTAATGCTAAGTGAGCATGGCTAGGACCAGCTCCATGGTTCTGCCTGTTAGCTCCTCCCAGTCCAACAAGGTGTAGGCATGTTCACTGCCAGTTCTGAGAGCCGTGCTTACTTCCCCAGCATCAGGGATGCAGTGGGTCTATGTTGCCACTAATCAAGTTGTAGCACTCTGCTCACAAAGCCCATTTAAATGATCCATAGTCAGATGTTCTGAAAGAGTCAGAACTGTTTGTACCAGTATGAAGCAGGCAGCTGTTTTTTTTTTTTTAAAGGAGCTGTGCCTCTACTTGCAGCCAAAAAAAAAAACAAAAACAAAAACAAAAAAAAAAACAAAACAAAACAAAAAAACAGAACCTTTCTGAAAAATAATGCAGTTACCTAGAAGCTGTGCTATGTTCCTGTTTTTGTGGGTCTACAAGTGCTCTTTTTATGTTTTCTTAGGCTTTATGTGGATGTACATTGGTGAACATTTGGAGGCCATTACTCTTTCTGTGAATTTACCCCCTAATAAATAAATGTTTATTATGCTCCATTCTGGCCTAGTGTGAAGATCTCTTATTCTGCAACAACTCTCTCCAATAGATGAATTTAGAAAGTCCAAGAATAATCACATAAATCAGATTTCATTTCTGCCTTTTACCAAAATGTTACTAGAAAATTGAACCAGAAGTATGTTGCATGGCAGTAAAGTAGTATTGAAGATTTGATATTTCTAAAGTCCTGCTTTAAAACTCCAAGCCATAAGAGATAAATCTAAATAGTTTTTAAATGACAATAACTCATAGTTATATAATAAATATTGGGTTAAAACTCACATGACTTTCCCTCCAAACTCTAGGGTTTGAGATGGCCTCAAGATGCCTTCAATTCTTTCAAAAGACTTCATCTCAGGAGCCAGAACTGAAGTGTCTAAGTCAATCTTGAGAATTTTATGTAGTAATTGATTTATCTAATAACTGGGTCAAGTAACTAATTAAAATTTCTGTCAGAAACTTATCACGTAAGTCACTAAGTATTTGACAGAAAGGTATAGTCAAAGAAATTTTATTACAAATTATCAGTATTATGTAATAAGCAGTATATATTCCTTTGCAGGTAGCACTTAAAATTAATAATCAAAATGAAAAGAAATAATCAAGAAGATGAAGATGAAGGAGTAGAGAATTGTTTAGTCTTTGTTGCAAGAAACTGAATGAGATCCTGTGTTCTAAAGACATGTCAAATTAAAGAGAACATGGCAAAACATAAGATTGGCAGGCAAGAATAAGACCATGAGATTCACAAAGATTATTGCTAATTTGGATAACTTGTGCTTGACTGTCTCATTTAGGTACCCAAATTTGTTGGTGTGCAGTTACTTATAGCAATTTCTCATAAATATTCCACGTATATTTTTTAAGCAGGTTCAACAAGAGTCCCATTGCATCTTGGCCTTCATAGTTTCTGATGTGGAGTCAGCTGTTAGTCTAATTGAAAGTCCTTGGCACCTGATAAATCACCTTGATTTTGCTGTTTTGTAGACTCTAGATGCATTGGAAAGAGGCAAATGCTTCAGGCATCTTGATCTTTGATATTTAGGCTCTAGAGCTTTAAGAAAATAAATGTCTTTCATTTAATATACTTACAATGAATATTTGCTGTATTTGTAACAACATTCCAAGAAGGTACAAGCCCTAAACAGGCTTCATATATTTTCTGGATTATAATTTTTCTCCTTTGCAAGGTGTTCTAACTTCCACCATAAAAACTAAACATGAATTTAAGAGGAGCAACAACAAATAAAAATCTTATTTAAGTGATATATTTATTTATAAGGCATCTCTACATTTATACCTACTTTAAGTAGATATAGATTTCCTTTATAAAGTGCAACCATTTTCTCATCTTTTGAAATTCAACCTTTATCTTATCTGAGGAGAAAAGATATTTTTATTGAGTTGAATGATCTCTAATTTAGCTTTGCAAACAATCACTCACCTAGAGTGTGACTAATAGCTTATGCAAGTCGCAGAATACATTTGGTTTGCATTACTTGGTTTAGCAGAAAAACTTGGTTTGTAATTCTGGTTTTGATCTTTTGAGCCACTATGCTTTGGTTTATAGTTTTTATAAGATACACTGAAAAAATAGGATAGTTATACATCTTGGAAAAGCTAAGTTGATTTTTTTAAAATTTCTTAACTATTTTATAACATTGTGTAGCTTTTACAATTGTCTCCAATGGTCACTAATTCTTAATTTCTCAAATAAATTGTCATTGAGTACCTCTTACATTCCAGTACTGTACTCGATGTTGACTTGAGGAAAAGTGAAAATAGCTAATCTTTTACTATATACAATCTATTAGGAGAACGATAGATAGATACTTATTGAACAACAAGAAAAATGGTTGCAAAATTATAATTTTTCTAATGTCTGGAAGAGAAGTATGATGTTTTGCAAGCACAGTGTGTTGGGACTTGGTTTAATCAAGGAGACTTTTTTTTCCCAAGGAAGTGATAATTGAACTGAGATCTGACAAAGGAGGAGATCTAACTACGTCCCTGGGGGATTTTTTCATTAATTAAAAAACATTGAAATTAAAATGAAATTGAATCATTTTCCCCTTCCCTTTCCTCTCCCCAATCCCTCCCTTGTATTCTCTTGCTCTATCTCAAATTAGTGACCTTTTAAAATTGCTCACTTATGTGTGTCTGTATTCCTAAATTTATAAATACAAATTTCTCATTTTGTTTAATTATATTTGTATGTATATGACTGCAGGGCTTACAACTTGGTATTGGATAACCAATTGGATGTTCTTCCCTGAGTAGACTATTTATCCAGCTGTGCTCTTAGAATACCTCAGTTGCCTACATCTTTTTGTCTAGGATTGGGGTCCATAATGCATCCCATGTTAACTTATCAATTGGTATCATCCTTGGGTCTTTTAGAAAGAGAAATAACATGAACTGTGATTTGTTTTTCTACTATCATTATTATTATTTAATAGATGGACAACTGTTCACTTATTCTGTGAAGACAGCATGCAACTTCCGTTAATTCCAGGTGTAACATTAACGTCTAATGATTTCTTGTCTGTAAAATTATTCCAATATTGACACTGATATGCTCATGGTAGTTCTGACTCACAAAACAGTTTCCAACTATTAAATTTCTGATAAGAAAATTAGTAAAGACAAACAAAGAAACAAAAATAATTCCATGTATATAGCATGCTCATTTTGCATTTTTCTTAATATTGGATAAAATTCCCTTAAAATCAGTTACTCAACAATTTATATATACTGAATTTGTCTTTTTAAATTTGAACTCTAAAGTTCTCTGCATACTAGTTCATATACTGGAGACATAGTTAAGTTTCTCTAGCCTAAGCTGCCCACCTTAAGCCTTTCCAACAATGAATTTAATTTTTGTAGGTTTCTCACTAGCAACTGCATATTTCTACAAGAGGTCTAGAGTCTAGTAGGTTTTATACAGCAATAAACCAGCACCAGGAAATGATGTAAGGATGACTCAAATAGAATAAAACACCATTCTCCTTCAGGGAGGACTTAAGACATATTCTCCTACTTTGGTTCTTTCATGAAACATTGCAGCTTCTCCATCTAAAACCAAGTCAGCTTTTTTAGTTATGCTCTTACTGAGCACAAACTGAACCCAGATGTGAACTGAGTAAGGTAGGCCAATGTTGTGCCTGATCTTGGCGATGGCAACAGGCAGTTTATTTTTTTTCAAAACTTTATAATACCTGATAATTTGGGACCATCTGAAAAGGTCAAACTTCTGACCATTCATCTGCTGTTCTCTAATAATTACTTTGCCACCATTTGCCAAGAGTTAAAAAGGGTTAAATTATTTTTATTTGTTACGTATAGATATCTAAGAGCTGGATTCAAGGGTATTTTTAAGTGGTTCAACAAAATATTGCTTAAAATAAGATGATCTGGAGACTTAATTGATGAGTTACTGGGAAACAGAAATAGGTTTAATTTCTTTTTAACTTGACATAGTAATATAGCTGGAATGATGTAGAACTCTTGCCCCTGACCTACTGTCTGAAATTTAGCAATTTCTAGGGTCTAACTGGATCAGTTTGGAGTGTTTGGAAAACATAAAAACATAGGTGAATGTGTACTTGTATTGAGGAAGATTTTATGGTCAATAAACACTGCGTTGAAATCACTAATGAGCTGCACAACATGTCTCAGAAATCAAGTTTATTTTGCTTTTGTGAGACTTTGCTCCAGCGTGGCCGAGGCTGTCAACACCTCTAGACCGCAGTCCTTTGGCGGCCTCTGACTTTCCTAACACTTGAGAAGTGTAAGGTTCCAGGGCTAGGACAGAAACCCTGTCATCTGAAGCATGTGATTCCTCAGCTTTGTGACAGGAAAACAGTCTGAGAGGTTTTGTTTCAAATCACCAAGATGTAACTTTATGAAAACCAATTTCTTGTCATTCTTTCATATCCTCCATATCGCTATAAATAAATACAGTCTCTTTGATGAAAATGTGGAACACAGGATTTCACCACGATCTTCACCTCCCCCGCAACAACCACCCTTCATTGAGTTCATGAATATGCTTGAGATTTTTTTCCTTATATGTATGGTGGGGGAGGATGTGAATGGATGAAAAGAGAAAAATTAAAATGAAGTAAGGAAAATTTATTTTAAATGTTCTATCTGGCATTCATCGAAGACTTGCGTAGTCCTGGGATTTCTCTCATTCTTACTCTAGGTCTCCTTTGAGTTCCATAATCCTTAGCTCTGGACTTGGAACAATAGGAGTGCCCTCTGGTGGACAAAATATCATTTTTATGCTTGGTGAATATTGACTGAACATGGGTAAGTATGGAAAAAATAAGTCTTATGTTTCAAACGGCCCTCATTGAACTAATGAAATCCCTAGAAAATAAGTTCCTTATGTTTGTGCTATGGTAGTGACAAGTAGAAAATAGGCCATAAAGTAAGAGGATAAAAGTAACTAGGGAGGGGTTTGGGTCCTGTTTCCCACCAAAATACTGCCTTAGTGTGTGTAATCTGGAACCTACAGCAGAAATTCAAATGTCTAAGGGGAAGGCCAACAACTCTCCTTGGCCTGATATCAACACAAAGGTCAGAAAGGCTATCACTAAGAACCATACAATAAATAGCCATGTGGTGGTGGTGCACATCTTTAAACCCAGTACTCGGGAGGCAGAGGCAGGCAGATTTCTGAGTATGAGGTCAGCCTGATCTACAAAGTGAGTTTCAGGACAACCAGAACTGTTACATAGAGTTTCAAAAACAAAACAAAACAAAAACAACAACATAAAATCTCACACTATTGAAACTACTTGGGTATAGGAAAAGTCTCTAAGGAGCTGTAACTGTTGGTATTATTGACTAAAATTCTTTATGAAAGTTAAGGTAGAGAAAACTCACAAAGAATCTTTTCCTTGTTCCTGACAATGGACAATGATCTCAGCCAGTGTGAGCTTCTGCAATTCGGCCTTATAAAGCATCTTATTTGTCTTCACCTTACTTTTTAGAGAATGATATATTAGAGACCAATGACAAACTATCTGGTTCCTATTTTGAATCCCTTTCAAATTCTGATTGGCAAGAAAGAATACAACAGTATAGGGAATGATTGAAGCACTAGCTAGAGTTTTGGACAGCAGGGTGGTGATGAATGTTTAACAGCTGGTTTTAACTGGTACAATTCGGATGTGTAAGCCAGCGTCCATGGTGTAAGTGATTTCCTCATGAAGAAGTCCATGTTACCATCTGACTTCTCTGAGCATGCAAGTAGGACGAGGCACACACAACCACTCTGTGATAAGCCAATCAGCACATGAGATTGTCAACCTGCCACCACATAAAAAATTATTTTTCCCCTCTGTAACTTTAACAGTTTTGACAATAAATGTGTGTTATTTTGTAATAAAAAAGGAAAACGCAAGTAAAAGTCATTTGAACGGCTGACCTCTTCAGGAAGAAATTATTATTTTATGAGTAAATGTGAAGGGCTGGAGAGATGGTTCAGTAGTTGAGGGCACTGGCTGCTCTTTCAGAGGACCTGGGTTCAATTCTCAGCACCCACATGGCAGCTCACAGCTGTCTGTAACTCCAGTTCCAGGGAATCTGACATCTTCACACCAATGCACATATAATAAAGTTAAATAAATTATTTAAAAAATTAAAAGTGATATGTCACATATATGACACAGTGTTAATATTCCCACTAGCATTTGTGCTTTCTCTCTGTCTCTGAACTACTGTGACCCCATGTGCCTCCACTTCATGGAACACAGTGCACCAGCCATTCTGGGCTTTCTTCTACTTCTGGTTCATCTTGGAAACACACATAACTATTTCTGACCTTATGAAAGCTAAAATAGTAATGGAATTTTTACCCCAAACCCTGTTTGATGACCTCCAAGAGTGAGCAAATGTTAACTTTCCAAACACTGAAACATCCGGATTATTTTAAGTAACAATGAACAAATTTTTAGTTTCATTCTGAAGTTCAGTCGTTTATTCATCTTTATCAAAATACTTTGAGATGATACATTAAGTCAGATATCTACCAATAAATCAAACACTTAAGGGGAAGAGGTGAAGGAATTAACTTTAGGTATTAATGAAGTTTATAGGATAAAAGAAAAAAATAAACTGTCCTAAGTACTCTAAAAAAAATATCGTTGGAATAGATATGTGCAGGTATGGGGAAGAAGAGTAACAAGGGGACAAAAACAGGTCCAATGAGAGCTCAGCTACTCACCAGCTACTTCTGGAATGCTATATTCCTATCTGTGGATTCATGAATTCCTTGACTTCCATAGTTTTTTCTTTTACTCTTTAAAAATAAATTGATTAATTATTTTAGATCTCATTTGTTCATTAGAACAATCTTCTCATTTTGCATACCAATCCCAGTTCCCTTTCCCTCCCCTCCTCCTGATCTCTCCACCTTCCCCTACCCCAACTCCCAATCTACTCCTCAGAGAGGGTAAGTTTCCATAGATCTTACATAAACATTTACACATTAAATTGATGCATTTTACCTGCATTTACTTTTCTCCTTCAACCACAATGATTACCCTCTGTAGAGAGGATTTTCTGAAATTCCCTCAAGTTACTTCAGATTTGACAAAACAATTAATTTATACTTCCATATGCCAATGTCATTATAAAACCCACCCTAATTCCAGCCCCTGGAACTCAGAATGAAGAAAAGAGTCTGGTTGTATTTTCTACCTGATCTTCCCTTTGGTCTTCTTTTGATCTTTAAACCACTGATAGTAAAACCCTTAGTAACTATAATTTCTGCCAAAGATATTTATATCCAGTGCTTAAGGAACTTAACTATTGTGGTCGAGTGTCTGCAAGATCATTGTAAACCACATCTGAACATCTGGATCTTAGGACAATGGAAAGAGAACACACATGTGCATCAAGGAGAGTTTCATTTGAGTTCTTCCTGTGTGAATTCAGCAAGTCACTAAATTTCTTCGATACCAGTTTCTCTTCTGAAAAAAAAAAAAAAACAGTGCCTGCCTGACTGATAGGGGCAGATGCAGAAAGCAACAGCCAAACATTAGGCAGAGCTTGAGGAACCCAGCAGAAGAGGGGAAAGAAGAATAGACTGTAGGATCCAGAGAGACAGGACACCACAAAAACTTGGTTCACAGAAACAACTACCCAGGGCTCATTGGGGCTTACAAAGACTGGAGCTATAATCAGGGAACTTAACTGCACCTGAGTTAGGTTCTCTGCATATGTGTTATGGTTGGTGTTCTTGCGGAACTCCTAACAGTGGCATCAGGGGCTATCTCTGCCTCTTTTGCCTCCTTCTAGGACCTCTTTCCTCCTACTGGGTTGCCATGATATGAGGCTATGTATCTAGTCTTGTAGTAACTTGTTGTGCCTTGTTGGGTTGATATGCCTGGGAGGTCTGATCTTTTCTGAAGGGAAATGGAAGAAGAGTAGATCTGGGAAAGGGAGCAGATGGATAGGAGGGACAGGGAGGACAGGAGGGATGGCACATTCTGGTCAGGATGTAATATATGAGAGATAAATAAATTATAATAAAGCAATGCCCCCCGATAGGAAAACTGAGAACACTAATTTAGACACCACCAAATAACTTCATCAAAAACTGTGGAATAGAATAAAAACAATTCTGTTAGTGGCAATAATAATTTTTTGATAATTACATTATTTTTATTAAAGTTAAAATTTGGTCACAGGAATTTAGCATTATCTGCTATTGCATAGTAAAGGGTTGACTAAGATTAGTTTCTAGTCAAGTAAGCAATCAATCTGAAAATCGTAAGATACAGAGAATGATTAGGCGGAGGTATAGCTCAGGTGGTAGAGTGCTTGCCTAACATGCCTAAAGCCCTGGGTATAGTCTCCAATACTATGCAAGCTAGGCATGGTGGCATAGGCCTGTAAGCCCAGTGCTCAGGAAATGAAGGTAGAACCATCAGAAATTCAAGATCATCTTTGGCTACATAATAATGCCATATAATGAGTTTTAAGCTAGACTGGACTACCTGAAACCCAACGGAAAAGAAACCATGAACGACAAACAAAACAAAGCAAAAACACAGAGAATGATATATATTTTCTTAGAACCAAAAAGCAAATTGATATTAAGTGTAATCTAATTACTTTTACATGCTATATTTATTGACTTTTGCATACTGGTTTTCATGGCTATTTTCTTACCTTTAGAAATAGTATTTCCAGATATCAGTTCAAGGCAGGACTGCCTCTGAGGAGGATTGGGAACTTTTTGGAAAATGATATTTTTCCATGAGAAATAAAGTATCTATCTGTCTGTCTGTCTATCTATCTATCTATCTATCTATCTATCTATCTATCTATTATCTATCTATCTATCTATCTATCTATTCATCCATCCATTTATCTATTATCTATATATCTATTATCTATCTATCTATCTATCTATCTATCTATCTATCTATCTATCTTCTATCTATCCATCCACCCATTTATCTATCATCTATCTATCTATCTATCTATCTATCTATCTATCTATCTATCATCTATCTATCTATCTATCTATCTATCTATTATCTATATGTTCATCATTTATCAACTATCTTTTCTTTGTCTATCTCTTTACCATCTATCTATTTCTATTTTATTATATACTTATATATGTTCTATTTTTCTATTACTTGTTTATCAAAAATTTCTCTCTAAATATATTTTTATTATCTTTTCTCCTTTTCAATCTTTCTTAGCTTTCCTTTTTTCATCCTAATGAGTTGATCTCTCTACTCATTTAACAGATAAACCCATCTCCATTGACCTGTATATCGGAGAATTAAAATGTTGAATAACTGGTTAACTTAAACGTCTCAATTGGAAACTATTCTGAAGGGTTAGATTTGTTCCCTAGGTTCATGAGGTGAACAATTAGTTTGGTCAAAGAAAAAGTTTTAAAATGAATAGCAAGGAAGGAAAGCATGAGTGTATTGGTATTCTACATCTTTCTTAGAAACTGTGATTCTCATTGACTTTGGAAATTTTGACAGAGCTCAAACATTTTTATGCCTCTAAAATCTGCAACAGATTTTCTAATTATATAATAAATGTGAGCCTCTTGAAAAGGGTTTAAGGTCTTCATAAAACCCAATGTAAGGTAATAAAAGTCCTCCCTAATCCAATTACTCATAGAAAATACTCATCCTCCTACTTTTATGTGTGCGTATTTGTGTGGGGGTATTAGCAGCTATATATTTTTGTGTATATACATTTGTCTAAAAGAAATATTGCCATTTACTGTTTCATGCAATATTTTTTGGCAATGCACAAGGATCATCTCTTCTTCCAATTTTAGTGACAGCACACTAATGCACTGTGGGAGGAGAGCATGGTTTATTTGGCTAACTGACTGGGATTGAATATTTAGAATGTTTCTATTTTTTGTTCTTTAAACCTGTTGAGGCTTATATACTAGTTCGTGATCATGAACTGGTTCTTGTTTCTACATTGATGACTTAGAGGTAGGAGTATTCAGGGCTACCCTGATATCTTATTTCAGACACACGATTTAGAACTCCCAACAACTCTGAATTTGCAGTTACTGAATTTGCCTTGAATCTTGAAAAAAACTTCTTGGCACTTCCTTTCCCAAATTAGAGTCAACAGCTCCAGTAATAAGGAAACACATTGCTTGGAGAACCTGTTTCTTGTAGCCAGGAAATGTCTTACCGAATGAAATCTCAGAAAAGAGGCTTATTCCTTGGTGATGGTGTTCTGGTTAGCATTAGTGGAGAAATCTATTTATCTGATTCAGTAGTGGAGTTTCACACAGAAACAGAACTGTTCACACAGATGAGAAGCATGTAGTCAAGGCAGCCATAGCAGGTGACACCAACACAAAGTGGGTGGTAAGAGCATATGTGCACTCGGTGTTAGAAAGAGTCAGAAGACTCTAGAGAATCTAGATTAGATTCAAGGCACAGAAGCCCACTGTGCAATGTGGCAGCCCAGAATCAAACCTAGAACTCCCAGTAACTATCCCTGGATTATCATCTCTCCAGAGAATGGCGGGCAAAACTAAATATACACTAATGCCATACATTTGCAATTAAATTTTTATAACCGAGTATAAGCTTAGATATCTATTATTGGTAATTTAGACATGTTATTATATTAAGTTATCATAATATTTTTGAAATAATTTATTCCATAAGTGATTATAGTCTATACAGTTCTAGTTAAGTGTAAATATATAAAATGCATTGACATTTGTATGCATATGTGTACATATATATGTACAGATGCAAGCTAAAGGCAAAATCAAGACAGAAAACTCATAAAGTAATTTTATCAGGAAAAGTTTAATGTAAGAACTTATTAATTAGGAGAGTAAGATGACTCAGTGGGTAAGGGCACTTGCCACCAAGACTAAATACCTAAGTTCAGATCCCAGAAATCACATGGCAAAAGGGAAGAACCCATTCCTGCAAGTTGCCTTCTGGCCTCCACACATTCGCTGTCACACACACACACACACACACACACACACACACACACACACACACAAACTAAATGTAAAACATTTATATATATGACTATATATAGCTGGAAGTTGAAGTTACAATGCATTAGGTAATAAGCAGAAGTCCAAAGGCTGTACGAACAGCATAGGAAGGATCTAGCAGCGACTGCTACCTACCCACTCAGATAAGACTGAGATAGAAAACCTAAGGGAAAAAACATTTCTTTCCCCCATAAGGCTTGATACTCAAACCTTGGGGAAAGTTCCTTACCAGATACCAAATACTGGTTTATCATTTGTGAGCCATACGTTTTTCTATTACCTTTACTTCTCTATCTTCTTCATCTGTCTACATTACATATATTTAATTTATATAAGTGATTATATATGTATGTATGTGCACATACATAAACATATACACATATACTTTCTCAGCTTGCTGGCCTCGTAAAACAGGCTACAGGCTATAGATCTCTAATCCATGATACAGATTAGGAAACTTTTTCAAAACATTTTAGCAATCTCTTGTCACCAAAAGAAGCTTCCAGTACCAGTACTGGGTTATGTCTAATTGAATTGGTGGTCAAAGGGGTTCCATGGAAATCCACCCCCCCTTATGTTCTTATCATATTCGTACTTAATGTTCTTATTATATTCATACTCCTCTAATTCTTCCTAGATCCTTCTAACTGAGTGACCCCCATTTCCCATCAAGGTCACTACGTGTTTCCCAAATAATCTGAAATATATGGCCTTTGAGTGGAGCATCATTGACTTATCAAGGACTACATACTGATAAACCAACAAAACCAAACAACAAACCCTTACATTTACTCTCCTACCAGCTAACAGTGGACAATATCCCTTTATGTAGGGGTGGAACCTTGTATTCGGTTCTCCTCTCCATGGTGGGATTTGACCTGGTTAGGTTTGCACAAATCTTCTGCCTGCTGTTACAACTGCTGTGAGTTCATGTATGTAGCTGTTCTATTGTGTCCAGAAAACACTGCTTCCTTGTGGTCATCTACTGCCTCTGATTCTTATATTAATCATCTCCTTCCATAATTATTCCTGAGCCCTTTGAAAAAGAATATAGTAAATATGATCCATTTACAGTCAAAATTTCTCCTTTTTTATGAGTGTTTGTGGATTTATTTTAGGAAGCTTCAACAGTAGCAAGTTTCTATATGACTTTTTTTGAAGTCTTCAGTGTTATTTATCCTTCCCAGTTCTCTCTTCTTTTTACACTCCTTCACCCCAATTTTTGCCTTCCATTTCCATAATTCCCTCCTTTAAGACTTTTTTTAAATTTATTTATTTATTAAAGATTTCTGTCTCTTCCCCGCCACCGCCTCCCATTTCCCTCTCCCTCCCCCAATCAAGTCCCCCTCCCTCGAAAGCCCAAAGAGCAATCAGCGTTCCCTGCCCTGTGGGAAGTCCAAGGAGATCCCACCTCCATCCAGGTCTAGTAAGGTGAGCATCCAAACTGCCTAGGCTCCCACAAAGCCAGTACGTGCAGTAGGATCAAAAACCCATTGCCATTGTTCATGAGTTCTCAGTAGTCCTCATTGTCCGCTATATTCAGCAAGTCCGGTTTTATCCCAGGATTTTTCATACCCAGGCCAGCTGATCTTGGTGAGTTCCCAATAGAACATCTCCATTGTCTCAAAGGTCTGGTCTCCAAAATATATAAAGAACTCAAGAAACTAGACCGTAAAAGGCTAATCAATCCAATTATAAAATGGGGCACTGAGCTGAACAGAGAATTCTCAACAGAAGAAGTTCAAATGGCCAAAAGACACTTAAGGTCATGCTCAACTTCCTTAGCGATCAGGGAAATGCAAATCAAGACAACGTTAAGATACCATCCTTTAAGCCTTTATACCAGTGAATTCTGTCTTCTCTTCCTTGAATTTACCTACTCTTTCTATGGTTCCTTAGTAATTTCCTGACATTTATGGATATCCCAGATAAAATACACACATTTAAAGATTCAAAGCTAGTATCAACAAATGAGAGAAATGCGTGATTATTCTTCTGGCTCTGGGCTATCTCACTCAGAATGAATGTCTTTATTTCTTTACTTGCAAATTTTATTATTTTGTTTTTTTTCTAATAGTCAAGTAATATTCCATTGTGTAAATACACTAAATTTTCATTATCCATTCATCAGTTGATGGGTATCTAGGACTTTTCCATGTTCTGGCTATTAGGAACAGAGAAGTAACGAACACAGATAACCAAATATGTTTGAAGTAGTATATAGAGTCCGTTATGAATATGACAAATGTGATATAGAGAATAGCTGGTCCATGTGTTAGGTCTATTTTCAGCTTTTTGAAGAACCTTTACAATTATATCCAAGTGGATTTTCCAATCTATATTCTCATCAATAACTAAGTTTTCCCCTTTAGTTAGTTACTTTCTTCTTCTTCTTCTTCTTCTTCTTCTTCTTCTTCTTCTTCTTCTTCTTCTTCTTCTTCTTCTTCTTCTTCTCCTCCTCCTCCTCCTCCTCCTATTCCTCCTTCTCCTCCTTTACAAGGATATCATAAAATGGAAATACCTATTATGGTCTTTGATTATAAGGAAAGTATTGTGGAAATGCCTATACTATCAAAGCAATCTACAAATTCAATGCATTCCTAATCAAAATTTAGTATAACTTTCACAGATGTTGAAACAACAATATAAAATTTCATATAAAACTGCAAAAGACACAAGATAAATAAAACATTGCTGATAAATAACAACAAAACTGCTAGAGGTATTACCATCCCATATTTTAAATACTGTAGATCTACCCTAGTAGAAGAAGCATGGTACTGTATAAAAATAGACTTATTGTCCAATGGAATATAGTTGATGACCCACAGATGAGCACAAAATCCTATAGTCACCTGACCTTTGATTTAAAAAAGCCAACAGTGCACATTGGATAAAAAGACATCTTCAGGAAACTGTGCTCATCAACCTGGATAATTTCATGTAGAAGAATGAAACTAAATCCTTATCTCATACACTGCAAAAACCCAAACTCCACATGTAACAAGGAATCCAAGCAGAATCCTAATACCCTGAGTCTGATAGAGGAGAAAGTGGGGGAATACTTTAGATTTTCTTGACACAAGAAAGAACTTTCTGAACAGGATTCTGATAGTAGAGACATTAAGACTAACATATAAATAGGATCTTATAAAATTAAACAACTCTTGTAGAGGCTACAGAATGGGAAAAATCTTCACCACTTATACACCTGAGTTATTATCTAGATTATATAAAGAACGAAAAATTTAAACATCAAGAACACAAACAACCCAATTAAAACTGAGCATAGAACTAAACCAAGAGTTTTTAAAAGGTGAAATAAGATGACTGAGTAATATTTTTTATTCTTAGCAATGAGAGAAGTTGTTTAATTTGTCACTGTCTGTGTAAATCTGTGAAAAATTCACTGTCCCTTCTTTTATCAGTTTCTATATGATAAAATTGAAGGTAAAGTCTTTTCCTTTGTTATGATGAATCAGTAAGATAACATTTGTAGCAAGATACTCATTCAGTTAAGACAATATCACTTATTTCATTTCTGTCTCATGTCAGGTATGCTTATGACAATACTTTAGAGATCATTCATTGACCTTGCCTCATTTTATTGAGTCTGGTGGAGCAGGAAGGACATTATTTTTGTAATTCATTTTGAAGGATATATAAATATACAATAATGGTTTACTGTATTCCATCTCTAAGACCACATAGACGATTTGCACAATATTTAGAAATCTTTCTTAATAAATTCTTGTTGAACAAAGCTAAGTTAAACATATTCACTGTCTGAACCCTGTTATCAACCACTCTAAGAAATCAATCTTTATGTCAGTAATTTTATATAGTCTCCACACCCATTTGTTAAAAACTGTTCCTCATACATGTCAATCCTAGTCTTATGTATTTATTGCATTTCCTTCTCTTATAATTCACTTTATTTATTTGGATATATTTTTGTTAGTGAAAATGATAGCTAATTTTGTTGACGATTCTCTGCACTCCATTCTCTCTGTGTGTGTGTATGTGTTTGTGCACACACATATCTGTGCGTGAGTGTGGAAGCCTGGGATCGTGTCAACAGTCTTTCACAATTTTTCATTTTTTGGGACATGGTCTCCTGGAGCTTGCTGACTTAGCTGTACTAGCCAGTCAGTGAACTCCAGAGATTCCTCTGTCTCTGCCTACCCCATGCTGATATTACAGATATTATTTTTTTGTGCCCAGATTTTAAAATATCAGTGTTGGTGATCAAACTCAGGTCTTTGTGCTTATGCAAACCACTTTCATCAACCGATGCATCTCCCCAGCCTTTATTTTATGATTAAACAATATTAAGTTGTAAATTTAATGTCTCCTTATTTTTTCTCACAGTTGTACTTGGACAGAGTTATTTTTTTAATATAATTTTTTTATTGAAAAAAAAAAAGATTTCCGCCTCCTCCCCGCCTCCCATTTCCCCCCCCCCCTCCCCTTTTCCCCCCCCCCCCCGCTCCCTCCCCCCCACCCCCCCCCCCCCCCCCC
>NW_026067937.1:803010-809396 GCF_014885135.2 Alexandromys fortis
CCGTCCAGATGGAACTCTTCAGCACCTAAACAGGGCCGCCTGGTAGCCCAGTGATCCAGGGACAGAAGGAAGGACGGGGCAGGCAGTGCAGGATCCAGGAGAACACAGGAGCCCCTGGAGCCCAGGCTGAGGGTGCCGGGCTCTCTTACTGGGGACCTTGAGGCTCACTGCTCTGGGTGGGTAGCCTTCTGGACAGAGTTATTAGTGTAACTTGTACATTGCTAATTCTGACTGTTATATGAAACAATAAAAATGTACTCTACATTTTGTTCATTTAATTCTTTCTCAGATTCTTATGCTAAAACCTTTTATCCCTACAAACAATGCTACATTGGAAATCTGCAGAGGTAGACGATCACCGCTTCTCAGTATTCACTATCCTTTCATGAGGTGATATGATGGTCTCTTTCTGGTCTCTTTTCTATCGAGCAAGTATTTGATACATGCTTTTTTTTTTTTTTTTTTTTTTTGCCTGACAAAGTATTAGTTGAAGTTACATAGAGCAGGCTAGGGAGATGGCATGGTAGGTAATCCAACTGCTATAAAAGCATGAGGAACTGCGTTTAGAATCCCCAACACTTCAAAGCAGGAATAGTGTGTGTAACTGTAACCATAGGACAGATGTACAAGACAAGTGGACTCTGTGACCCTCTGAAACAGCCAAAACAACATGCTCACTAATCAGTTGAAATCCCTGTCTCAACACATGAATAGAAAAGCTACTGGGGACACCCAGCACTGATTTTTCACCTCTACATATGCCTACATGAGTGAGTGCACTTGAATATATGTATGCATGCGTGCAGCACACATATTTGCAAATCACTTCTATGAGGACACATATGTAGTTTGTGTTTTTCCCTCTCTTTAGCAGTGTAAGGATTCTTCTGATTTATAATATTCTCATCAAATGAGGTTTTGGAAAATAAAGGTGTGTGTGCCATTTAAGAATCCTCTGACAGCAAGGGAGATTGCCTGTATGTTTAGCCAGTCTTAAATACCTGTGGACTATTTTAACTTGTGACCAGTTAAGCACTGAGTCTTATATCCTTTTCTTGCTGATTCTTTGAAGTTCCTGATATTTTTTTTTATGTTAAGTTCTTGTCAGATTTTGGTTTTGCAAATATCTTTTCTCAGTCTGCCACCCATCTGTTAACTTTGACAATAATGCTCATTAAACAGATATATTTAATTATTATGTAAATTTATTAGTATTTCTGCTTATGGCCTGGGACTTTGAAATCTCTTTAAAGCAAGCAGCCCCTACCCTCGAAGTTAAAGAGAAAGATGAAAAAAATAAACTTCATATCAAGTTTTATCATTTATCTATTTTATTATTGAGTTTAGGTCTTTAATCAATTAGAAGTTTACTTTCTAAGCATAATATTCAGAGGAAATATGTTATTTTTGTTATAAACCTAATTTTTGAAGTATTCATGCATTACCAAGTGGTCTTTGATATCATATCTTCTATCATATGGTTTTCTATTCCATAAATGGACATTATTTAGACTTTTGTTTCTCTTAATATTTCCTATGTTCATGTGTTGGTCAGGGCTTCTAATCCTATACTAAGCAAAAATCATAGCACACATCTTGCTCTTCTCAACCTTTCTAGATATTCTGAAATTTCAAGTGTGTGTTTTCTCCAGATTTTCATAAGACTATTTATTATTGGCAGAGGTTATTTGTTTATTCCCAGCTGCTCAGACCTGAAATAATCACTCAGAAACTATATTGTTTACAATACTATTTGACCAATAGCTCAAGCATATTTCTTGCTAACTCTTATAGCTTAAATTAACCCATTTTCACTAATCTGTGTTTTGCCACATGGCTGTGGCTTACCAGCAAGGTTTTGGTGCATCTGTCTCCTGTGGCAGGGTACATGGCTTCCTTCTGCTTTCATCTACTTTTTCTATATATCTCTTTTGGCTTAGCTTTACTCTGTTTAGCCATGGGTCAAAAGCAGCTGCTTTATTAACTGTTGTTGGGGAGCGGGGCCCCTTTTTCCGGCTGCCGCACTATAATCACATAGAAACTGTATTCATTTAAACACTGCCTGGTCCATCAGTTCTAGGCTCTTATTGACTAACTCTCACATCTTGATTTAACCCATTTCTAATAATCTGTATGTCACCACAAGGTCGTGGCTTACTGGGAAAGATTCAGCATGTGTGACCTGGCATCTCCATGGCAGCTCCTTTTCTCCTTTCTTCCTCCCAGAATTCAGTTCTGTCTACTCCACCCACCTATGTGCTGCCCTATCAAAAGGCCAAGGCAGTTTCTTTATTCAACCAATGAAAGCAACACATAGACAGAATAACCTCCTACACCAATTAACCAATGACAATAAAACATATTCACAGCCTACATTATCTCCCATGTCACCTCCCCTTTTCTGTCTCAGTAAAAAGGAAGGTTTTAACTTTAGCATAGCAAGATATAACAAAACAGGTATCAAACAAGAATTACAGTTTCAACATTTATATCTCCTTTATCTTTTGTCATAACTAAGGAAAACTATAGTTATAACTGACTATTTTTCAATTCCATCAAAGACTCCAGAAGGATATAATATTTCCTAACTAAACAGGAAGTGCATTATAAGCAACTTCCAAAACTCTAGAATTGACAGAGATACCTCACTGCTTGGACAGTCACCCAATGTTCTTCTGTAATGTTGTGGATACCCATCTTCAGCCTACATGCCGATAGTATCTGGCAGACTTTTCCACGAAGCAGAAAATTTCGAAGACAGTGCCACCTATATTGGCAGTTTGTCAGTCACTTTCTTCTGTGTCTTGCAGAATGTCTGGCTGACTCTTTCATGAAGCAGGAACTGCGAAGGGCAGCCACACCTTCTTTAGGCAGCTTCAACTGTTCTTTTTTGGTGCATCCTGCAAGTCTGGTCAAATAGTTTAGGTAAGAGCAATTTCTTGCCCAAATGGCTAATATACTCCATGAGAAGCCTCTTTGATATCCATATTCTTCTTGAAGTAATTGGTACTGTCAAGAGCAGATGTGTCTCATTGTCATAAAAAGTCTGACTCCTTAAAACATTTTAAATGTCTTATTCTATAGCCTTTGATAGATCTGAATAATATCTTCCCATCTGAAAAATTGACTATTATAAATGATTACCTATTATCCTGTATTTCTTAATTATTCATTACATTTTTAAATGAGTTGCACAAACACAAATACTGTAATCAAGAGAAGAAATATATAACAAAATTGACCTAAAATTTGTATCACTAGACCAAGATCTATACCAATGCAAAATATTCATCTCTATAGGATATCCCCCTTTACATGTAAACAAACATCTACAAACAATATTTAGGAATTTGGGCTTAGTTTTCTCCAAACTGCTTACTACCTTTTATTGGGTGAAATAATTTTTTAGGGGTATTCATGGCAACTTTTCAGGGGTTTTTGGTCCATCAGACAATATTAGTCTGGAAGGAATCCACAGGCTCTCATCCTCTGTGGAAACAAAAGAAGAACCTCTTTTCCAAAACAACAAATTCTTAGACCCAAATTTTGAAGTCAAGATACCTTTAAAATATATTTGTTGGTTTAGCTTAGCAGTCCATCCAATGAAATGTCTCTCTGCAGTTAGCTCATTCAAAGTCAAAAAAGTTAAAGAAAACACAATAATATACATAATCCATACTCTCTGTGTATATTTTATCTTTGCATGGCTTATTTTTCTTATTCTATTACTTTTTAAAAAGTTTTCTCTGTCTTTTAAAGGTTTTGTTTCATTTTAAAAAACTTTTCACTTCTTTTTATAACTCTCTGTACTCTTTATCTTCTCTCTACCAAGCCTATGCACATTTTTTCAACACACTGTGGCTTATTTAGAGTTCTTTTTCATCTGAATTTGTATTTATTGTATATTTGTAATCTTTTTTTGACCAGGACCACTTCTTAAATTGCTAGGTGGCATTGCTAGGACTAAGGTTTCTTTGCCTTTTGGCTCTACCCAGTCCAACATGATGAAGGTCCATTCAGTGCCAGCTCTGTGAGACATGCTCACAGCCCCATTTCCAGGTACACAGCAGGTCTATTGCCATTAAGCAAGTTGTAACACTTTGCTCAGAAACCCCATTTAAATGCTCCATAGCTCAACCTCCCAAAAGTGTAAGAGGTATTTGTGCTGGCTGTTTTTAAAGAAGTGGTGCAGGTTTTCCTTTGTAAACAGAGCCTATCTGAAAAAAAATGCTGTTAGCAAGAAGCTTCTCTTGGCTCCTGTTTTTGTGGGTCTAGAAGCCTTTAAAAAATCTTTATTAGACTTTACATAGAAATTCTTGTCCCATGCTTGCGGTGATGTGTGCTCTTAATATGTTTTGTTGCCATTGGTTAATAAAGAAGCTGCTTGTGGCCCATGTCTTAACAGAGTAAAACTAAGCTGAAAGAGATGTAGAGAGAGAGAGAGTAGGCAGAGTCAGAGAGAAGCCATGTAGTTGCCCATAGGAAGCAGATGCACCAAAACCTTGCCAGTAAGCCACAACCAGGTGGCAATACAGAGATTAATAGAAATTTAAGCTATAAGTGTTAGCCAGAAACATGCTTAAGTTATTGGCCAAACAGTATTGCAAACAACATAGTTTCTGAGTGATTAATTTGGCTCTGGACAGCTGGTAATGAATAAGCAGCCTCTGCCAAAAGACTATTATTATCACTATTGAGTGTGTGTGTTTGTGTGTGTGTATAAGAAGCCACCTTACAGTCTCATTCCTCAGGTAGAACCCACATTCCTTTTCGAGGCATAATCTCATATTAGAATTTGGAGAGTACAAAGTTAGCTACTCTGGTTAACTAGCAAACATCAGTGATTTGCCTGTGCCCACTTCCTCAGCACTGGGATAATAAATATGTGACAGTATATACAGTTTTTATATGGGTCCTGGGGCTTAAATTCACTTCCTTAAGCATAGTAAGACCTTTCCCAAAAGAGTTATCTTCCCAGTTCTTCATCACCATTTTTGAAAATCAAGTTAAGAACATCTTATTTCTTGTTTCTAAGAGGATTTTTAAAATTCAAAATGCATGAATTTCATCAAATGACTCTTTTCTGTAATTCTAAAATGAGCATATGGGTTACCATCTTTAGTGCTAATGTACTAAATGATGTTGTTTGATTGATACTGAGCCACCCAGGAATTTCTGGAATAAGCCTTACTTCTCATATTTTTTAGAAGAATGCTGTTATATTTGGTTAGTTAACCAAGAATTCTTACATTCATTTTATAAATGAAGCTCTCATATTTTCTTTTCTCATTATGGCTTTATTTGGCTTTGCTTTGGAGGTTACACTAGCTTTTAAAGGCAATGGCTAACTTTTATAGATTTTTATATTTTCTGAGATAATTAAATATAGGATACTGATATGTTCATTTAAATTTATCAAACGTATTCATGCCATTACCTAGGGCTGAAATATCATGCGTTTTATGGAGGGTAGGGTTGATGACAAAATACTGTGAGTGCTTCTATTATTGTTTTTATGACTCGATGTATCTATGGTTCATTTCATTTTATGTCTATGACAGTTTTATACCATCTTCAAGAAGTCTGATCTTTTATTTTTATCACATTTTCATTAAGAATTTTTAATACAATCTTTTCTCATTTTACATAGCTATCCCCATTCCCACTCCCTCTCCTCCTGCTGCCCCACCCTTCCCCCCTCAAACCCCACCATTCACTCGTTAGAAAGGGTAAGGCTTTCCATGGGGAGTCAGTAAAGTCTGACATTTCACTTCAAGGCAAGACCAAGGGCCTCCCCGCTATATCTAGGCTGAGCAAGGTATCCCTTCAAGGAGAATGTGCTCCTGGATGGCAGTTCAAGTGATAGGGATGAATCCTGGTCCCACTACCAGTGACCCCACAAACTAGTTTGCCTAAGCCTCACAACTGTCCCTCACATCCAGTGGGCCTAGTTTGGTTCTAAGCAGGTTCCCCGGCTATCATTCTGGAGTCAGTGAGCTCTCATTAGCTCAGGTCACCTGTTTCTGTGGGTATTATGATTATGGTCTTGACCCCTTTGCTAATATTATTGCTCCTCCTCTTGGATTGGTCTCTGGTAGCTTGGTCCTGTGCTTCACTGTATTTCTCTGTATCTGCTTCCACCAGTTGCTGGATGAGGTTCTATGATGACAATTAAGGTTAACATCAATCTGATTACAGAGGAAGTCCAGTTTTGGCTTCCTCTCCACTGTTGCTTAGAGTCTTAGCTGGGGTCGTCCTTGTGAATTATTGGGGGTTTCCCTAGTGCCATGTTTCTTACTGACCCTTAATGGCTCCCTCAGTCATCTGTTTTTGTTCTCTCTCTCTCTCTCTCTCTCTCTCTCTCTCTCTCTCTCTCTCTCTCTCTC
>NW_026067937.1:809651-838871 GCF_014885135.2 Alexandromys fortis
TTTTTTTTTTTTTTTTTTTTTTTTTTTTTTTTTTTTTTTTTTGCATAGTTCCATCCATTTGCAGGCAAATTTCAAAAAATCATTAGTTTTTTTTTCTTCTGCTGAGTAGTATTTCATTGTGTAAATGTACCACATTTTCTTTATCCATTCTTTGGTTGAGGGACACCTAGGTTGTTTCCAGGAAGCATGATCTTTTAAAAATTTAAATGTGGTGACTTCTATGGCCATTTGTGCACAGCGTCTTTCATAACTTTAGCTCTTATCTGTATCTTCTTTTCTGTTTATGTGGAAACATCAGAATCTCTGAAAATCCATTTTTATTGTACTAGTTCCCAATTGGAAAGATATTCTCTATGACATTGTGTGACCTGCTCCATCTTCGTTCTCAAAAACACAGCTGAAGCCTCTGGTGGGCATCACTGTCCTTTGGCAAGTAGCTCTTTAAAGCAAGAAGCTGTCTGGCCAGCTATGTCCCAGTGTTCTCTTGACTTAGACCACACATGTTGCTATCCTTCCAGTATCCTGTATTTCCTGTATTCTCCAAACCAAGGTTGTGACCCCTTTCAAGAGTATATGCCATCTATTTTTAACACCATGCCTCTTTCTTTTTGTTTCCTGATTAAGTATTCAGAACTGCACATTTCCCTCTTCCCTGCTGCATTAGTTACTGCCACAGATTTTTGGCACATAGTGCTGCCACTACCTTCTTCTCAAACAGTTTTGGAAATTTCCTCATTTTTTTTCTTGCCAAAGAGTAAGTCAATGTATTTATCAGTCTTTATTTTACCTGTTGTCATTATACCATTCAGGCAGGACTGGAGTTCCATTTTCTTCTGCCTCAGTATAGAGCTTGGATCTACTGTTTAGCTTTTATAGAAAAAATAATTTGTTTCTGATGTTAGAGTATTTTAGAAATCTACAGAAATATAGACAACATGAGGTTGGATACAGACAATATAACTAGGGAATTGACATTAATAGACATATTTCAATCACTATGAGAAGACACAGGACCAAAAATCTTGCAGTCAGGGGACATTTCAAATTTCAAAATATCATTAGTTTTTTTTTTTCTGCTGCTGAGTAGTATTTCATTGTGTAAATGTACCACATTTTCTTTATCCATTCTTTGGTTGAGGGGCACCTAGGTTGTTTCCAGGAAACATGATATTTTCAATTAAAAATTTAAATGTGGTGACTCACATGGCCATTTGTGCACAGTGTCTTTTCATAACCTTAGCTATTATCTGTATCTTCTTTTCGGTTTATGTGGAAACATCAGAAACATTAGCGAGGCATTGCTGTTGTCACAGCATACACACACACACACACACACACACACACACACACCAAAAAAAAAAAAAAAGAATTGACAACACAGTCTTCTCAGTGTGCCGGTCTTTCCTGTTTATGGGTTAATACTGAAATACTGAGCATGTTCTGTTTAATCAGTACTTTATGTCTTGGAGGAGTGCTAACGGAACTGGTAGCTGAGACTGTGGCAGAAACTGACTATGTACTCATTAAGTACATCTCTCCTTGTTTCCCTAACCCACCGTTTGTTTGTTTTTTCTTTTCTTTTCTTTCTTTCTTTCTTTCTTTCTTTCTTTCTTTCTCTCTCTCTCTCTCTCTCTCTCTCTCTCTCTCTTTCTTTCTTTCTTTCTCTTTCTTTTTTGTATTATATGGCTTTCCTCTACTGAGGTGAGGTCATATAAACATATTTCTTAATGGATGGAAACTGACAGGTGTCACTGTTAAGCTACAGGCATGGCACGGTGGAGAGTAGAGACGTTGCCTCTAGTCTTCTATTTAGATTTAGAGACTGCAATAAAGGATTCTAAGAAGATGACACATAAACCAGATGGGGAGAGCAACCTGGAGTCATAATCCAGAATCCTAGGGACTCATTTCATAATTCAGCGTTACTCAGTGGGGATGGATTGGTATTCCACCTTTGCAGCGGATTTCATTACCCCGTGTAATAGATTGAGCTCAGACGAACGAGAAAGTTACAGTAAAAATTGGAAAAGGAACTGCACTGTGTGAGAAGCAGAGAGGGGCTTCTGTTCCAGTGGAATCAAAGCAGATTTGGAAGAGATGGGCAATAGCTGAGCCAGAGAGAAAAAGTGAAAACAAACCAAACAGAGCTGGGGAGGTTGCTCAGTGGGTAAGAGTACTTGCTGTGAGTCAGTAGGACACGATTGGTGGTGAATACCGACAATCTCAGCATTGGGAAGGTGGATAAAAGAGAATCAGTCATTTAAGAATATCTTCAGCTCCACTGCAAGTTTGACGCCAAGGGTATTATGTGACTAGGGGCAGGAGGTGTAAATTTGGAAAGACCTAATTATGCCTTCAAGTAATATATATATATATATTACTTGATATATATATATATGTATATATATATTACTTGATATATATATGTATATATATCTGGAATTAAATTCTATGAGATTCTTTTTATTTTTGAGAAGTCATAAAATTAATATGGAGGTGTTTAAGAGAAGTAATTTGAGCCAGGCTCAATTACTGCCTCCTCCCACCATCATGATGGACCCCTTGTTGTAGCAATGGCTAATAGTAGGGTAGAGGACAAGGGGGGAAAGGATGTTCATGACAAGAGTTGGGTAATGCTAGAAGCCAGGTCATTCATTTTACCTTACTGCTTTCTTCTAAGTGCCATGATGTCATTAGGAAGGAAGGGCTATGCATAGAGGCTATGCAGAACATCAGCACCAGGTTAGCATATCTCGTAGATCAGGAGTATGTGGACAATTTAAGATATTTGTTAGGAAGGATAGTGTGGCACCAATTAGAAGGTTCTGATCCAAGAGGGGCAGGTCCTCTCCAGGAATTTAGCACTATAGGATCAGGATATTTATGGGGGGTTGCATTTGCAGAACAAAATCAAGCACTTTCAAGCAAACACCAAAAGAAGGACTAAATTTGTAAAAAAAAAAAAAAAAAAAAAAAGCAGAGAAACAGAAACAGATCCCCAGACTTTAGTGTACATGCTTATCAGAGAAACTGACCAATTTGCCCTGCCTACTTCCTCTCACTCTGCTCCCTTTATTCTGCCATATCTTCCCTAATAACACTCATTTTCATCTAAAGTAATAGAATCTATTCTTCATTTATTTATTGCTAGCCACCCAAATGCTACTTGAATGTGAGATCTGAGAGGGCAAGGAGTTCTTTCAGCACAGTAGTGTCTGTACTTAGACTAGTGCTGGGGAGGGGTGAGGTGGTATCTCTCTGCTGGATTAGTGAATGGCTATTGACACTATGTGTTTGCCTGAGCCAGATCTGTTGCTATGTTGAAAACATTGAAATGAAGCAATGCATTCCTTATTTGTAGGTAAAAGAACCCTAACCAGGAACAGTAAGGGAAACATGAGCTCTAGCCACACAGGAATATCTTCAGATTCTGGAAGTTTCTATTTGCAGTATTTAGCTCTTGGGTACTTTAACTCATCTCTCTGAACCACGTTCATGTATAAAATGATATAATTTGCTTTACCATGATCATATGTATATATATAATGTTTTATTAGAATCTTATATATTTCTAAAGGAGTCTTTGATTTAGTGAAAGAAATGGTTAAGATTTTCTAGAATTGTATGGCTTTATGGAATTCGTTTCTAGAATCCACATCTCATAACCTGAGAAACTGGCTGTGACTAATTTGTACGTTTTCCTTTGTTTCCTCCATCTACCCTATTAAAATGAATAATTTCATCAGTTTTTCCCCTGGCTTTCCTTGAGTGTTATTTCCTGCTTACTAACCCACAGTGAGACAGTAAAAAATGTGTTTAACTACACCGCGTTGCCTAGCGATGTCATGCTTCTCTCATGGTCTCACTCTGGGATGCAGTATCTGAATCCTCCTCGCTGATGCCTCCATCCTCACACCTCTGGATAGGCAGTCTTTTAATAACCATTAGTGGGGACGTTCTGCTTTCGTTAGCTGAAGGTCTTCCAGAAGGGTTGCCATTGTTACTCCTCCTAACAACATTAGGTTGAGCCATTTCTCCCTCTCTTCACTAAATCACTCGGGGTCTGTGTTTAAAAGGTCAATTGCGTTTATTTCAAATGAGTAAGACAAACATTTCCTGTGCATCCTGAACATAAAATGACCCAAGGAACAGCCTCTTGAGAACACTAGAAGAAAAAAAAAAGATCTCTCTGGCACTGAAATGTGCTCCCCAAACCTCAAGGCTGTATCAGACGTGGTGCTGAACAGATGGTGGCATCGGAAACAGAATTCCGGCAAGCTGACACCGAGCGTGCTGTGGGTGAGACGACCTGGTCCTGGTATCGTATCTTTTACCATTAAATGATCGTCTTGGCCATGTTGTGAGTTCACAGTCACTAGGCTGAGTAAGCAACGGCTCACACGCAGTCCCACATCATGGAACACTGCAGCTGGCCTAGACATAATAAGTACAACTGGAATGTGAGGGCATCAAAACACTAATCTCTAGATGACTGTCACCCGTATTTTCACACCTTCCTCTTCAGATCCCCACCCCTCTATGTCATTCACCCTCCTTCCTTCTTCCCATTCCCGAAAGCCAGAGGAACTTCAACTTCAGTTTTTTCCTGAGGTCAATATGTCCCAATACTCAAAAATACTCAGAGCAACAATACTCAGATGTAATAAATAAAAGAATTCCTACTCCTGTTGTGTGATGACGAGACTTTAGCATAGCTCTCAGAAGCCTATTCTATTTTATATGGAGTCTAGAGTCAGCTCCTATCCTGATACATCCTATACATCTTATACCTACCATATGAGCCAACATGATTACAAACTCATATGCTTTGTGTGGCCAAAGTGAACCAAGTATACTAATTCAAAATCTCAGATACTCCTTATGTCTTCCTATAGGTAGAGTATTGGGGTACAGAGCTAGTGAAGCCAGTTCACCTGACTGACTTTTTTAAAATCTATATTCAGTTTTAGGCTAATACATAAAAGTATAATTTAGTAGTATTTGATGTTTCTGTACCTCCTTGCTTTAAGAAAGGGAACTTCCCTAAAATTTCCTGTGGAATGTTTTAATCTTTAAAGTACATAAGTTAAGTGAATCATTACAGGCAAATATATTCTTGAGAGGGGCACAGTCCAGGAGCCAGAATTCGGGTACTTCTGTGGGGAGTCTGTTAGTAGTGGATACAAGGTGGATGCATGGGGAGTTTGGAGTGGTCCCCTTTCAGAAAGCACAGCTATGATCTGAACACAAAGCTGAGAATCCAAGTCCTTCCAAAAAAACTGAGTTTCAGGTGGTTAAAATGTGTATAATCCCTGTAATAGAGGCACTTCCATTGCAGGAAGAAGCTGAAATCTTTGAAACAGTACTGGTCAAAGGATGAGTGACTGGGGGTTGGGAGGTGGGATGAGAACCTGCGAAGGAAGCTGTGAAGGCAGCATACAGGTAGGTGGCCCAGTGTGGCCTGGGTAGGTCTTATGTTTTGTTGCCCCTTGCTAGGCTATGGGCTTGACTGGATTTGAAAATCTAGAACTCCTGTGGGTAAAACATGTGCCCTTGGATTTCCAGGCCACGAGCTTCTTTTGTAAACTCCTGACCACTAGGAAGAAAAAAGATAAATACTCACTCTGCTCTTTCTCTCTATCCCCCTTCAGGAATCCAGTTTTTGATTGTCCTATGTATTTTCCATTTCCTTCCTGAGAGAACATAAGAATTCTTCTTCAAGCAACAAGTCTAAGTGAGATCTTGTATAAGTTTCAAGAGAAGCGTAAGTACCTGAATAAGATGTTACAATATTTTCATCCTAACAAAAGGAGTCAAAATCTCGGCCTCCTAAACTAGACTCTTAAAGGCACAAAATAGGAGCCTGCTCACCAGACTTTTGGATCGCCCCATTCTTCCAACTGTCGTCACCCACTTGGGCTCAGGAGTACATCTCAACTTTTAGTCTAGTTAAATGATTTTTGATAAATGTCTTCAAGGTAAAAAATGTTAGCTTTAGAAAGTTGTTTATAATTTCAAAGCTTTGAAGATGAGAGCCCCCGTCAGAATCCAGGTGTGTTAGGCTACAGTGCTTAAGACAGGACATTATGTGGCACACAAGAAGTCAAAGCCTACAGATGAGCCAGACAGGGTGAAGATATCCAAACAGTAATAGTTTGATACAGCAATTAGTTTACAATCTGATCAGGATCATCACTGTATATCTTCAAATTGAGGACAGGGGCCATGCTGTTAACTAGTTGGGAGCAGAAAACAAGATGATTAGCCCTGGCATTGAGTCGGGAAGACAGAGCCTGAAAGCCAGCTCAAAACTGAACGGAAGTTACATTTCAGAGATTGGGGTTGTTGCTTTGCTTCTTTGAAAAGAACTGGGGCAGTCAGATACCTCTGAATTCTACCTCATATTCAAGTTGATTTTTCCCATAACTCGTCAAGTCATAGGTCCACTGTGCTCTACAGACCACACTTGTCCTTTCTAATGTCCATGCAGTTCCGCCTTAATTGTCTTCTGAGGGGCAGCGAGCCCATGACGTGGTGATAAGGCAAATGCCCATAGCAGGTCTGTGGAGAACACATGGTGATGAGTGCCGACGAAGTGCACAGCAGCTGGCAGCAGCTCAGAACCACACTTGCGTAACAAGAGACATGCCATCTTAGCAGAGAGCCTCATTTACCACAGATGAGTAACTTGGTAGAAAACGGCCAGCCCCAAATAGGTTTGTTTTCCCTGCTAGCCAGTGTAGCCATCCACTGGCAGCATTTGCTCTGCTCTGTCTAACACAACGGTGTCATGGTGAGTTTCCCAGGATTTTATTGGTGCTGATGTGAAATAGCTATTTGTTTTTTTTTTTTCCTCCTCTACGACATTATAATTTTCCATGTTCTGATCCTGCAATCAGAGCGCCATTTGGGTTAACTCAATTTCTTTGTCGCTTCGGTGAAGACAGCCCACACCTAATGGCAATTTAAAAAAAAAATCATGCAATTTTAATAATTGAGTGACTAAGACCCAAAGTGTCTGATACAGGAAGCTCATAATATTTTGTAATATGATTTTGAGAAGATAATAGAGGAGAGAGAAATGAGAGTGACACAGAAATGACAACACTTCCTTAAAGTGCTGCTATCAAGGAGCACGACAAGCCTCGCTGGGTACCTGTGACACGCAGCAGAAAATCAGGACCCTTCTCAGCTCTTCCCAGGGGCTGCGTGTGAGCAGGGAAGGGGACACAGTGCAGAGCTGGGTTCTTTCTGGATTCTCACAGCTTTCTTCCTAAGGATCCTGCCCTGCTCCTCCAGGCCAAGTGCAGCTCTAGGGCAGCTGTAGATCCTGCTGCGTTCTCCTCTCCCGGGAGAAGCAGTGGTTTGCAAACCATCTCATTCTCCCGCCAAACACTAGGACCCTTTCTTCAAGAGACGTATTTCACAGATCTGCACAATATAATACATAGAAAGGGAGAACACAGTGATGGACATGTGACAGATGCAGAACTCTTCTTCATGGGAAATGCTCTGCAAGCAAACACAAGCACGCTCCCTGATGGAAGAAGCGCAGGCACGCAGCAAGACATCCTCCTTGATTTGGTTTGCCTTCTCTCCCAGACTAGGGACATAAGGGAAGATGTTTGAAATTCATTGGCCTTGCCTTTGCTGAGGAAGCTTAAAAATATGTTCTCAAGAACTGCTACAAGCCAAGGTTGTGGAATTGTGTTTCTGAAGACTGTATGTTTTGAGTAGTGCCCTGTGGGTACAGCTTGTTTAGATTAAGAGCCATTTCATTGGAAGATTCTTTGCTTGTTCAGTAAACTACAGAGATGTCCTAGAGTGGGGAAAGTTTCCTCCAATGATTTTTAATATCCCTAATTTATTTAATATAAAGTCCTGTAGATTTAGGAAGTGGGTGTAAAAAGTGCAGGCACTTTCTTTTCTTTATTATTGGATTCCTTGCCTAGTTAGTTTATATTAAATTGTTTCTATTTTTGTTTGATCAAACAAAGATTTGATGAGACTGAATTTTTTTTTAAGCTCTTTCTCCTCAAGACATGCACTTAGGAGTCTTCTATCTCAAGTAACCAAGAAAGAGAAAATGACACTAAGGTTATGTAGCCTCAAGTGTTTGTCTGTGATCTTCAGATGAGGCAACAGGACCTCCAATAGGACAACTAATTTTCTAAAGGTCTATAATATTCTTTTCTTTTCTTTTTTTATTTGTTTATTTATTTAAGATTTCTGTCTCTTCCCCCCCAGCCGCCTCCCCTTTCCCTCCCCCTCCCCCAATATTCTTTTCTTAATGTAACAAAATTAAAATATACCTAAGCTTCCAAAGGAACTTAGAAAGAAACGGTCTCGATTTTGACACAGGAGTCATGATCAGTTGAAGTTTGTCCCAGGCTGTCACTCACCAGGTAGACAACATCATTTATCTGACCACAGTCAGTTTTCGCCGCATTTCTGCTGTACTGGGTAGCTTACCTAAAGTCTCCTTGGAAATAACACGTCATTATAAAAATTAGAGTAAATTGCTGTGATTTATTCTTGATCCCAGGTTTAAATTCAGGCAGTAATATTGAGGCAATTCCAACCCATCAGGGGTTCAGTTGCCCTCCAAGGGGAGGATCACTTCAGATGTATAGCTTGCTTTAGAGAAAGAAGGGTGTTAATAGAAAAATTGCCTCTCTTACTTCAATGCTATAGACAGCGAGTGGCCAATTTACACAGACCTGAGGGCTCTGAGCTTACATACACGGGTGGCTTTCAATGCCCAGCCAGCTCAGAGTCCTGAGAGTAGATGAGAGACTCAATGGTGGTAGCTGCTGTCACTGTCTCAATTGTATAGGTACCATTGCCAGACATGTAGGCACACAGTAGGGAAGGAGCAATTTCCTATTCTTTTTTGCAAGCCTGAGTCAGTTTCTCTTTTCTCTAACCCTTTCATTCAACTTCCTCTCTCTTAAACAAACCGTCAGATCAGCCTCCTCATGTTGCTAAATTGTGATCCTTTTCTGAACCCCTTAGTGTTCTGTGTTGACTTGAGAATTGCACTGTCCAAATGCACACCAGTTACTTTTAACTGAAGTCAAGTTATTCCCCGTGTTTAGAGCATCCTCCAGTTCGTGTGTCTGAACCTTGTAATAGAATTCCTAGGGACTTCTGTCCCTTACCTTCATTATCATGGCAAGAACACTCATTTTGACTGATAGTGTCAATGGGGTGGGGTGAGGTGAGGTTTTGTTGTTTTAAGTTCAGGTCTCATATAGCTCAGGTTGAAACTCAGATTAATTATATAGCCTAATTTGATGTGCAATTCCTGACACCGGTGCCTCTGATGCTCAAGGGCTGGGATTACAGTGAACCAATGCTCCTGAAGCTGCTTCTGAGAGGAACTGGGTAATTTGGTCACAATTCTTCATCATCCGTTATGAGATAGATCTGGTTCATATTGGGCATAGCCTGTTGATCTCGTTGCAGGATAAAGATGAGTGTAGCTGAACTGAGGTAGATAAAAAGAAAAAGAAAATTTTGTTAAGATTGTTTGTTCCTCTGAAATAGCCTAGTATAAGCAGACGATCATACTTGTTTATATTTCAAGGCCAGGTTCAGCATCACCTTTTCCACAAATCTTATGGCATTCCTGCATTCAAATTCTAAGTTTTGTCACAATATATGGTATTGGGACATTATTTCATTTTGCTGATATATTTTAACCATAATAATGAAAAAAATAAATACCATTCAAGGGATATGACAAATTTAACACATTTTCTATAAAGTTATTAACACTATTGCATTAATACTAGTTATTTACTATATATTATATGCATATATATCTATAAATATCTTTTTATATATTTAATTTTAATTTTATATTTTATATATTTTATCTTTGTAAGTTTTACATTTCTTATTGTTTCTAAGTAGTATGCTTGCTTATAGTTATGAAACTCTTCAGAACTATTACATAAATAAATGAATAAATGTTTATTAATATCCATCCTCTTTAGCTTTCTTATGGTTTTGGGAAGGAGATCATCTTTCATCTCATAGAAAGCCTGTCCTGCAATATACCTAAGACCAGATTGCTCTAGAAGAGTGAAGTATAGTCTTAATTTCAGACCACTGTGAAGTCTTGAGAAGCCAGAGAAGCCTGAAAAGGATTTCCTCCTCTTCTTTCTGGAAGTGAATATTTTAACATTCACTTATGGCTTCATTGAGGCATAAACTCGTGTGCTTTGGCTCATGACTGCTGTTTCTCTTCGACAGGAAATCCTACGTGAATGAGTGAGGTAAATAGTGGCTATAGATCACATTCTTGTTATGATCAAAGATGAAGGAGGATTGCAAAGTAATAAAATGTAAGCACAGATTTTTATTGCTCCCTAAATCCTTTTGTAGGATGTTCTGATTTCATATAAGAAACACTCATGCTGCTTTTTCGCTCTTACCCTTTAGGGTAATTTCCTTTTTCTATTCTGAATTAATCCTGCCTTTTTTATGGATCCCCAAAGCCTTTTTCTAATAGTTTCTTGCCCATCTGTACATTTGTATGCCATACTGTAACACTTGTTTCTCAGCAGAGAAAAATTTTATCTTCACCGATACCAACTGTAGGACAGACAATATAATTCAAGTTCTCGGTGGTTATCTTCTGAGCAGTCATGTCGTGGATGACACAGTTTAGGCGGTGAAAAGGAAATATAAAAGAAATTTGTAATTAAGAATTCAGTTATCCAAGTCAAGATTGGTGCTGTTTCCTCTACTGTGTTTTTGAAGACTTCCTCTGTATGCCTCAGAGAACTGAGTTAGAAGGAGGAAAATCATTCTGGCAATTATTTGTTGATTTGCTGAGAACAATTTTGCCCAAGTGACAAGGCTGAATCCAGTAACAACACAATCAAGAAGGGCAAAGCCAAGAGCTAAATCCATGGCCTGGAATAGGAGTTCAGTGGAAAGTGACGGACGTAAACAACTAATTAACACAGTAACTGCTCTCATGACAGATAGTGTTTCTTTTCATTTATTTTATCTACGTATTTAGTTTTGAGACAGGCCGTCATGTAGCACAAGCCGCTTCTGAGCACATGATGAAGCTGAAACTAGTCCTAATTGTCTTGCATCTACTTCGCAAGCGTTAAGATTGCAGGCATGAGCTATTACACAGCTTAGGATTCATTTTATGTTTCAAGATCTTGGGAACCCTTATAAAAACCACAGATGCCTCCACATAAAAGGTATGTTTAACCTGGGATGGGAAGTACTACCCGTTGAGGAGCAGAAGAGCAATGCAGAAAACTGGAAACTTCAGAGATGGCATAAGATATAAAGCAATAAAATATGTGTTTGCAATATCTGGATATCTCAGGATGTTGTATATCAGAGAACTAAGCTGAAAGAAGAAAGGAACAAGCTCCTGTGGCCTGCTCCTTTTTGTCATTCCCAAGGTGGACATTTTGGTTGACTAAGCTATATTGTTGGAGAAAGAGAGCTGGTTATTCCCCTAAACAGTGCCAGGATGAAGGGATGGAACTAACCATTCTGTAGCACGAATGTGAAGACTTAGTTTGGGGGGCTTAAGTGGTTCCCTTACAAACCTGTCTGTCCTAATTCAACCTCAACAAGCAATGAATGCATTCATATTTGAAAGCTCTTTGCGGACAGGTCCAATTATTTACACAATAGAGTTAATCTCCCAACATTCTATGTGCGTAAGCACATACTCAATGATGATAACGCAAAGGAAGAGATTTGAGAAGTCTCTTACATGGGTTTAGTTTTATTCATTTGATGTTACCTATCAGACATTTTTTGTCAAAAGTTTTCCCCTCATGCTTTGATCGCTCCTGGGAGAGGTAACAAAGACATAAACGTGTAAGAGCGTCATATAACTTGCCCACCTGGAGGAGCTGAGGCAGAAGCCAGAGAGTCTTGTTATAATTCTCAGCACGAGACCCCTATGATCTGCCCCTTCCTAAAGACAGCAAACAGGTTTGCCCATGAGACCAATCTTGATCATCTTAGTGTGCGGTTTGCTTCGTAATAACTCTCCTCTTTTGGTGGCTGATGACAACATGTTGTGTCATTTCAGAAGGGACATGACTGAGTGGAAAGAGAGCCTGCTATGGCATCACCCGGACTCCTTGTGTGGTCTTTATTTAGATCTGTAAGTTCTTAGCTACTTTTCCATGACTCTTGCAAATGGAAATGGAAATTTACACATTGCAGTGTGGGGCTGAGGAGGATGAGTAATCCAGGTAACACTTCCTGCCATCTAGTGAGTTCTTGATAAACATTAGCCATTAGAATTGGTTGTTCTTGCAAGTGTGACGGCCACCTGCTTGTCTTCCGGCCTCCGTTTGGAGACTGTTGAGAACAGATTAAGTGCTCAATAAAGGATGGCTGAATGGGTGACAGATATTTTTTTTGCCTTGCTTGGGGGATGACATCCCAGAACAATATGTTACTATTAGTCATCGTCTCCCAATTTGTACACCGTCTCTTTAATAACAATTTGCACTTTCCTGGCTCTTTCTATTAACCAGCACCAGTGCTGCCGCTATTAACGAGGCTTGCAAATACCTGTGTCAGGGCAAGGCTGTGGATTCTATTCCAGTTTGGTTCAAGTTTAAAAATGTTAGTCATTTCACAGAAAAACAAATCCAACAACAAGACGAGAACGTCCATTACAGCACAGCAACTGGCTGCCTTCACGCAGAGCTCTCCAATTTGGAACTTCCAGTCCTGCTCCCTTCTTACGACAGTTTCCAGACGAAGTCTAGGGCTAAAAGCAAAGCCATTGATTTTTGTGCAAATTCCGCGTGTGCTCATTATACTGCCATTTGCTCAGACCGAGCTGATGCCCTGCATTAGCTTGTTATTTGCCTACTTAAAATAGTCCAGATCTAACAGGTAACAGAGGGCAGCAAATTAAGCCCCTAACAGTACAACTTTAAATAAACTGTTGCCAAAAGCATGTTGCACTATTGACATGAACCAAAGGCCTACTCTATTATGATACAAAAGCAACTACCAATATTTGTTAGCATAATAGCTAGTTCTCTTGTGTGCCAGTATTTTATTTTACAACCTAAACACACATAATTTTGGTTCCAAAGAGCAAAGGGATCTATTTATATAATGTGAGCAGTTTTTTTTTTTTTTAAATTCAAGCAGCAGCTAATGAGACAGTCACTAATCCCATGTGGCAAATCCTACTCAAAGTGTACTTTTCCTCCTCTTGCAGTCAATCTGTTACTTGTTATTGTATTTGTTATTTAGTATTTCTTGGAAAAAAAACATGGGGAAAGACCTCCTAGCCTTTTGGTCTCTGAGGCAGAAAAATGCTTTGCTTCACATTGCTGCCTGTGATTGCCATATGGATACCAGATTATGCAAAACTGTCTTGCTTACTCTCCTCATTATTTCTCTCTCACTATCTCACAGCATAGGTGGTCCCCTGGAGGCTTTCCCACTAGCGATATGTCTTTTTTTTTTTTTTTGCTAGTTGCTTTCAATCTTTGGGTTTCGTTTTTAAACATCTATAATATGAGAGAGAAGTGAGGAGCAACAACTTTAAAGGGTTTTCCTAGTTGGCTCAATGCATTAGCTTGTTAACAATTTAGTTTTCTCAATGAATATTTCTTGAGACGAAGTCATAAAAATGCTTTGAATTTCTATGAGGAAAGTCATGGTCTAGTTGTTGTGTTGATTTCCTGTTGGTGCTCTAACAACTTTACTACAAACTTAAAGGCTTAAACAACGTACATTTATTATCTAAGAACTCCTTAGGTGGCTATAGCTTGTCATATAGTTTTATAGTTTGTAAGGGAGTACAATAAAGCTTCTTGTGCCTTCTTGGGGTTTAGGTAAGAATTTGTTTTCTTGGTTTTCTAGCTCCAAGAAGCTGCCTTCATCCTTGATTCAACGATTATCCCCACAACGAGCAATATTGAATCTCTCGGTGACTTTTTTCCTCAGTTGTGTTTTCTTCTTATTGATTCATTTTTCTCCTCCTCCACTCCTCCTTCTTTTTGAAAGTGTTATGATTAAATAGAACAAATAATCAAAAAATTTAATTTCAAGATTAACTGATAACCAGCCTTAGTTTTATCTGCAAGATTTTTTCCACATTGTTAGGTATTACAATATACCTAAAATATAAAAATGTATTTATAAGTCTCATGGGTTAGGACATAAAAATCTTGAAAGTATGATATATTTTTCTTCTGACAATTAGATAGACATAAATTTAAAGGTTCATTTTTGACAGTCATGATGTGCCAGACATATTGCTAGGCACTGGAGATGTATTAGACAGAAAAATGAATGTAGCTTGTGACATCTTTGAACTTTCAGAAAAGTGACATATATATATATATATATATATATAATAAATATATATCAATTAGATGATTGTAGAAGTGATACTATAATGTCTTTACAAAAAATTTTAAGGGGTATGGCTTAGTTAGTGAGTTGTTCAGAACCCACATAAAAGTACTGGCATGTTAGCACTGACTTGTAATATTAGCATGGAGAAGCTAGAGACTGAAGGTCCCCAAGTCTCCAAGACCAACCAGTCTAGCCTAGTTGGTAAGATCTAAGTCAATGAGACCCTGACTCCAAGTACATGGACAATATCTTTGAGAGGAATACTCACAGTCATCCTCCCATTTCAACATGTGTGCACATTACTACATATACCCCTCCATACATTGTACCCTCAAACATTAGTGTGTGCATACATACTTACATGCATAGATATGCATAAAAGATTATTTGAGTTAATCAGAGATGCCAAGAAATCTTATCTTAGGAAGTTGTGACTTTAGTAACAGGAATTTACTAGACACTAAAGGGAGCATGTACAAAGTCCTTTGAGGAAGTCTGAGCACTTTTCAAATGGAAGGTAAAGATGAGGCCTCTATGGTTTGAACTCCTGCAGGAAGTACCCATGATGGTCAATGAAATTGAGTCAACTATGTGGGAGAGGAAGGATTGATTATGCTGTATTTTGGAACTAGTCATCATTTAAACTAACAACAATTGAAAACCATGTGATAATTTAAGCATTGCAGTGACCTCATTCATTAGCTACTGAGAAGTTTATTTTGAGGACAGAAAAATTGGATACTGTGTTCGTAAGCATTTAGTCTGATCAGGAGAAGTCATAATTATTATGTTAATATATAATTGATTACATTAATTATATAACATTAATTATTCATTGATGTAATTATCATAGGATATTTTCATATGCTCAGTGGCTTAAACATTTGTATATTATTTCATGGTGATCCTGGAGATCAGAAATCAGGAGTACCATGTCTGTGTCCTCAGCATAGGGTCTCCAAGCCTATAATCTATTCAGAAAGAAGAATCTCCTGTCAAGCTCATTCAGGTTGCTGGGAATTCAGTTTCCTGTGATCTTGGGTCTAATGTGTTTGTTTCTAACGTAGAGTCTTGTGCGTATGTAAAATACTAAGAGGCTATCCCCTCCATTCTTAGAGTCTCTCCACAGTCTTTTCTAACCCTTCTCTTGTGGTTTATGTTGTGTCCCACGGGATTGTGTTGGGCCTACCCTTATAATGTTAAATACTATCCCTGTTTTCAGCCAAATTTGCTTTGGCTTGCTGAAGAAATACCATTTGCAACAAGCAGGAAATATCGCAGGGAGTAACCTTGTAGGCCCAAATTCTCCTTGTTGCAGATATAGATCTAAGCATAATGGATAATATTGGATCTGCTGTTGAATATCTTCCATGAGAGCTGAAGAGATAATCTTCAGAAAAATAATAACCGTTACTGTTTTTGTCTCTGTATGTAAAGCAAAGGACACTGTCGCTAAGACAGAAAGGCAACCCACTGACTGGGAGAAGATCTTCACCAACCCCGCAACTGACAAAGGTCTGATCTCCAAAATATATAAAGAACTCAAGAAACTAGACTGTAAAAGGCTAATCAACCCAATTATAAAATGGGGCACTGAGCTGAACAGAGATCTCTCAACAGAAGAAGTTCAAATGGCCAAAAGACACCTAAGGTCATGCTCAACTTCCTTAGCGATCAGGGAAATGCAAATCAAGACAACTTTAAGATACCATCTTACACCTGTCAGAATGGTTGGCATTCTTTTCATAAATGCTCAGTAGATTCAGAAGTACACACCTGCTCTGAACAAAACATGGCAGGCAAAAGCTATAACAATTCAGCATGTTTTCAAAAGTCTGGTGACCAAACAAAATATATTTGTGGATAAAATCTGTCTCACAAACTGCCATATATGAACAGTAGAAAAGATTCGCTATAAACTGAAGAAACTATTTAGAAAGAAATGAAGTGTAAATTTTTAACCACTCAGACCTAGAAATCTTTATCTCTGGCAATTACTAGTATTTTCTACAATTAGTCACTCCTTCATCCTTTGACACATATTCTACAAGGAAGCACTCTGTTCTTATTTTCTGCCCACTTTAGTCTCCTTTGTTCCCACTCTTCCTGAACTCTGTGGTTACTAGGTTGCTCTAAGACCTGGCTCTCTGACATTCATTTTCCTTCTAGATTTTCTCATTTAACTATTGCTATAAATATCACATTTAGGGTAATGTTATATTTTCAGTCCTGACTTCTACCCTAAACTACTGTCAGTTCCGTCTCACTACCTGTTGGCCATCCCATGTACACTTCTAATATTCAACTCTTAAATATGTCTTAAGAGGAATTTATTCTCTGAATATTCTCTGTCTCAGTAAGTGACTATCTCATCCTTTTGATTCTCAGCTCCAAGATTTGGAATAATCCATAATTTCCCTTTCTTTCAAGACCTGTATCTATTAATACATAATACTAGATCTTTGAAATGTACCCAAGATCAGTTGAGTTTCACTAATACCAGGCACACCAAACCTACACCATCTTTCTCCTTATAGACACCCCTACTTTGATACTACCTCTTGCCCCACTGCAGCAAAACCTACATCAGGTCATACCCACTATTGATTTCCCAATTAATCCCCAATGGTTCCTACTGTTCTTCCTATTGTTTCATTACTTAGTTCTGCCTCAACACCCAACCACATCTCTAAATCTCTCTCTCTCTCTCTCTCTCTCTCTCTCTCTCTCTCTCTCTCTCTCCTTGTTTTTATGATTATGTATGTATGTATGGTATTTATGCATGTGTGTGTCCATGCTTCCTTGTGTGAGGGTACACATCTGTGCATGGGCATGTGGAGGTCCAAAGTTATTATGAGGAATCTTCCTCTATTGTAATTGCTTTTCCACTGCATTTCTTGAGGTAAGATCTCTCAATCAAGCCCAGAGCTCATTAATGAGGCTAGTCAGCAATAAAGGTATCCACAGTTTTTGCCTGAGACTGCAATTACAGCTGGGTTGCTAAGCTTTCCTCGCATTTAGGTGGGTTTTGGCTATCTCAACTCTGGGCCTCTTGCTTGTGACCTATCTTTCCAGTCCTAAGCTCTCTCATACACTTCCATCACTCTACCATCTTTCCTCTTCCATGAACAAAGCATCCTCTGTTATCCAGCTCTCCATCCTTTTCACATTGTTTCCTTTGGTTGTCTACTCAAACACTGGATATTAAAACATTTACCTTGAATTCATTAGACAAATGGAGATCTCATTTACATAGTACTAATCTTGTTTAACTTTTAACTCACATGTACTCAGACACATTATCATTTTTATGTATTTATTAGTCTAGTGATTCTCTTTCCTCACTATGATGTAAGGTTGATGTAAGCAAGCACTTATCCTGTTTGTTATAAACAGAAAAAAACGTATGTATCAAAAGATGTAGTGAATGAAATTCTTTGGGGAGGACATGTTTTCTACATAAGAATAAATTAGTGAGTCTTAAAGTAGGCTTTGAAAGAAAAGAGGAGCTTCCATTGAGTAAGGGTTTTGAAAAGTAAGGCACTTTTGGAAGGGGCTATAAGGACATCTGGGTCACAAGCTGGAATTAAGACAATTACTAAGAGTATACTTAGCTAGTGCTTCCTGAGGATTCCACAATCATGTCATGATTTACTGTTGTAATTACACCAGTGCTACTTAATAGACAATTTGTATCTGATATTTGCCCTCAATGTTGGTTTGCCCAACTGTTTGTTTAAAGTAAAAAACACTCTTTCACCCACCCTGCAGATCCATTTCTGGTAGAGGGAACTTGTCTTTCAGGCATAGAGCAGAGGTTTTAGCAAGAAACGACTGGTATGACATCGACATAAAGTTCTGTGTAGCTATTATGGGTTATGCATGGAGCCAGTCTTTGTTATATCAGCTTCATAAGGAAAGAGGCTATGCCAAACCATTCTTCTTTCACATGAAAGAAAAGCCAGGCATGGGAAACACACTCTACCACTGTTTCTCACACAATATACACTTTTTCTTCTAAAGAAAATTTTATTTTGTCTGCTCAAGAATTTAGACAAATAATTGGTTGAGTTCCCAGAGCTCTGAACCTTAAACCATAGCTCATTACTTTCATTTGTAAAGGGAAAAAAGGAAAGAAAGAAATAAGAAAAATTCTCAAGGGCACAAGTTTTAGAACCTTGTAGTTGTGGGCGCTAAACTTGGTTTGGCCATTTATAAAAAAAAACTCAGACTCATGGTGGTTCCCTCATGGAACCCTCAGTTTCCTTCACCTCCAAAATGTCCTTGACAATCATTCTTTGTCAGAGGGGACATGCAAGATTATTGCCGTTTTCCTATGAAATTAGACGCTTTCCATTGTTTTGTCTGTCTTAGGTAAGGACTGGGGTTCCATCATCACTCACACACACACACACACACACGAATATATTTATATATATATAAATGTATGAATGAATATATATTATATGAACATATATATACACACAAAGGAATATATATCTAAATATATATACATATGCACACACATGTATATGAAGCTACAGCACATGTTTCACACCTTTCTCTCCTTCCTCATCCCCCAAATCATGCTAGTATTACCACCTGCATATCAGACACAGTCCCTGAGCTCTCTTTTCTCCTTTGTGTCTCAGGTAATCTGCTAGTGTGACCCTCATCTCCTGCCTAGTTTCTGTTTTGGTCTATGGAGGATAATTCATTCCACTTCCATTTTTTTCAATCTCCTTCCACACTGAAGGCCCAGAAAAGTTCTTGCAATGGAAATCTGATCAGGCATTTCTACACTTTCAAGTTCAAATCCTTCATAGTTTTCTCTTTAATCATAGATGTAGCATACACAATCTGTAATACGTCCCAGTGGTCATATGTGGCTCTCTTGTCTCATCATACATTCTCTCTGGACCTTTCTTATAGTGGCATATTGTCTGTGTTTTAATAAATAAAACTTCTCTGAAGATTAGAGAGCAAAACAATCACACTAATCAGCTGTGCAGGCCAGGCAGTGGTGGCACACACCTTTAATCCCAGGATTGGGATCAGAGGTGGATGGTTCTTTGTGAGTTCAAGGCCACCCTCAGTTACACAAAGACTAAATCTGTCTAAAAGAGAAGCAGAGTTCAAACAGAGGTGATCTCAGCACTTGGGATTGCACTCCTTTAACCCCAGAATTAGGAAGGTGGAGATAGGAGCAGTATGGCTGGGTGGAGAGAGGAGGATAAAAGGGAAGAGACAGGAGCTCAGTGGAGAGTGGAATCTGAGGTTGGTGGAAAGCATTGCACCATCACACCTTTTGTCTAAGCCTTGGTAGAAGATCTATCTGGGGGCTTGGCTGCTTTGCTTCTCTGATCATTGGCTTGAGTCTCAATATCTGTCTCTGGGATTTTATTATTCCAGCTCTGACTCTGACTTTCTTCAGTTTTTATAGTCTCAGAGTTGCGTGTGTGTGTGTGTGTGTGTGTGTGTGTGTGTTCCCTTTGATCAGCAGGGACTTCCCTTGCTCCTTTCACTTCTTTTATTTTTAATGAACCTTCATGATTATGATTCACCCTTTCTTTAACCAATAGCCCGTGTCAGATAATTTTTCCAAAAATATGTTTTCTGAGTTATCTTGCATTATTCCTTTAGATCTCTAATATAAATTTGCAATTACACAGATGATCATTTCATTACTTCCCTTCGTGGCCTTTGTGCTCCTAGGAAAAACAATCCTGCTTCCCTCTGCTGAGGACTCTATTACTAGTGCTTAGCATTGTGTCTCTTATGGAATACCCCTCTGACTGACATTTGTAGAATTATTAATTAAATAAGGCTTTTCACAATATCAGTCACAGTAGGTTCTTAGTCAAAACATTTTCAATTATTATTATTTTCCAGCTTCATCATAAATCAAATTTTCTTAGGTAATTCTCTCAAATATAATTTTGAATTTACCTTTGTCCTAATTAACTTCACCATAATGCAAGATAAGACTGCCAGTGTCATCCTGAGAGATAAATGGTGTCCTGCATGTATGAGAGACTGCAAATAAAATGCTTAATCACACTGGTGATCTTGAAGAACCTAGAGTTTAAATTAAAAAGCACATATCCATGACCCTACACTGTGTCTATATCTAAAAATTAAGAAGTAAAGACTACTAAATAAATTGTGGGAGTGTCCTTACCTTTATCCTAACCATTTTGTAAGGTACGAATATATATTAAGGTCTGGCTCTCCCCCCCCATTTATTTATTTATTTATTTATTTATTTATTTATTTATTTTTGAGTGTGAGTTTTACCTGCTCCTCTGAAACTTGCAAGAGAGAAACTATGGTTTCTGCAAGCTGCGGAGTAAATACTTTAGGATAGCATTAGTGTTAAAGAGATAGGTAGAACTGGATACAACAGGCCTTTTTATGAATTTCATCCATAGTAACTTCCCTTATACATAATGAGTTCCATCACTGAACATGGAATGTGGATTAAAGTTGCCAAATACCAGGTACATAAGCTTGTATTGTTTCAGTACATTCTGGATAGAACAGACTCACTTACCAAATTTGACACCTTTTCCCTCTTATAGGTATGTTCTAAGAGCATTTCCCAATCCAATATTCTAGACTGCCTAGCTATTAGCAAGAGTTGGCTGCTGAAATATAATCTGCTATACTTAAAATATAGGTAATATTAAATAGGGGAGGATTTTTTTAAAGCTTTTGTTATGTTTTAGTTTCAGGTAGATATAACATATATCTAACTGTGACAAACTTTCTGAACTCAGGTAAAGGATTGTGTAGGTCAATGTGCAATTACATAGGTAAAGAAAACAATTCCTCAAGTGAATATGAGGTAGCTGTCTTTCTATGTTACCTTTTCCAGAGGTCAAGCTATGGGCAACTATATGCTTAAAATTATGTTCATAATTGGTTGTGATAGCTACAGAAATCAAATAAAATTTTTGAGTTGTTTGAAGAAAGTTAAGATTTTAGCAAGGTGCAGAAGTGACTTCTTAGGAGTTCTATTGGGAGGTTTCATCATAGAATTCTTTAGGAAACTAGAAATGGTTTAGAATTCACTTCTGAGTTTGGGTGGCCTAGGCCAGTCTCAGGGAGCTGTCACTAACTGTAGTTGTGTACTGGTTAGATTAGTTATTTTCAGCCAGAGCAATTTGGCTCCACAAATTTTACCAGGGGAAATTTAACAATGTATGGAAATATTTTTGTTTGCCAAAATATAGAAACCTTAGAAGATACAGTACAGAGATACTTTGAAATATTCTTCAGGATACAGAAAAGACCCTACAACAAAGAATCCAAGTATCAACAGTATTATTTTTCAGGAATCCTGATTTTGAGGGAGTTTCTTGTGACTATTAGCTCTTCAGGGCCATGGATCTGATTTTCTTAGAATCATTTGTACTTGCTTAAAAGATATTAACTGGGTGTCTACTGTCTCTTTCTTGACTGGAGGAAACAATGAATGAATAGTTCTGTACAGTTAGGAACTACTGATGTCACTCAAAAAAATCGAGCAATTCTTACTTTAGCTTCAGTAGTTATATTTCTATAGCTTTTCATTGTTGCCAATAAGCAAGACAACAGTTAATGACAATGGTGATAGAGATCTCAGTATATTTAAGAAGTAAATATGTACTTTGTCTTGAATCCAAATGTCCAACTATATTGTGGAATAAACAATGAAGAATTGATGACTGATTCCCAACATGGTTTCTATTAGTAGAGAAGTAAGATTTCTCCTTAGATCATGATGGGCTCTCATCAATTTCAAATTGTGAGAACAAGTTAATTTAAAGGCATATCATTCAAAATTAATAATTACAAAAATGTAACAGAAGAATCACTTTCCCCAGACTATGTAGTAAAGGTTTGTATTTTTGCTAAAATTATTTCCTATAATTTATTTATAAAAAGGTATGAAGCTAACTAGAAGCCTTTAGTACAAAATAATCAAGATGCTGTCATAGTTTTCTAGGAATTAGGAGATCCAACATGAATCTCTATATTCTCATTGCTCTACCCTCTTGGGAATAAGTCTTGACTTGGAGCTCTCTATGTCAGTGCTAAATGTGACCAGTAAGAGTTTTTCTAAGAGACCCTCTTGATTGTAAATTTAAAATCTCTAACAACTGCTTATTGTCAAGAAAAGTTTGTGAGCATGCATGCATGTGCACGCATGCATAGACACATGCGCACACACACACATTAAGGAGAGAAAGACACCTTTCAAGAAATTGTACAATTTCAGGCTTTAAAAATACATCTTTCTTCTATTAGTCTTTATTTCTCTATGAATAAGATTTAAGCTTTTGTTTGATTTATAGATGATGCTCAAAGAGGCTAATAATGTGTAGTAAGACCATTCAGATACAAGGCTCAGCATTTACCTGGAGTCGAGGTCTTTCATATTCCAAAGATTCAAATTCTTTTTGACATATTTAATATGTTTATGTAGATTCCACCTATCTATTGATGTATTCCCTTAGCATAATACTTTCTTTTCTCTATTTAAAAGAATAGACACAAAATATGTAGGAAATATGGTAAATGGTAAAATTAGAAGAAAAGCTATTTTTTTCAAGCAAGGAAGCAGTAAGAAGAAAATTCTTCTCTTGAGGTAATCCACTCTAAGTCCATTTTAAAAATGCTCTAGACAACTATTGCAGTAAATCTGAGTTCTCCTCAAGAAAAAACATCTGCAAAGGGTTGGGCTGTGGGCCAAAGCCTTCCCTGAATGTTTTGTGAACAGGCTCACAATATCCATTTACAACATATACATTCATACCCTCCTACACACTCTTCAAAGTAGGATAGAAATACTTCCTGTGGATTTGTGACTTGTGAGCTACACATAAGTTCCAGACTCACAAATAACATGACAATTAAAAACAATCTTGTTTCATGGGTTGCTGAGAGGGCTAAGATGAAGCAAAGAAGAATTTAGAGTGATATATGCATTTGCAAGTGCTCTCTGGGGGGTTTCCCTATTACATCTTCACAGAGGATAAACACTCCAGAGTTTTTACAGCACGCTTGATGCTTCATGTCAAGATAACTTTGTTGCTGCTCCGTTTCTTCCATCAGCCTGGTGAATGTTCAAGGCACTCCTTAAAACCAGCTCACTGTTCACCAATAATCTGTGTCAAATTGCTTTCTCCCCTCCTCTTCAACCACTTAGGAATCATTCTCAAGTTGACTCTAAAACAGATTTTTTTATTATGCAGGACTTTTCATTGGCTGGATAAAGAGAAAGTAACCTAACTATTGTTTACTTTCTATATCTGTTGTTGATAGCTAAAATAATTGGGGTACATAATTTCTATGTACATATGTTTGTATTTCATAAACAAATTCAAGAACCAAAGCACGAGTGACATACAATCAATAAAAGTGCTTTGTGGTTCTTCAGTATACCCTTAGTATGTTGAAATAGACATCACTCTCCTGTGGTCATAAGAAGAGCCACTCCTTCCACACAGTTTTTTAAAAACTTCTTTATAAATAAAAAAGTATTTGTTCAAAAGAGCAGCCTTTGCTTTTTCCAAACGACACATATCAAAGGCAACATTCTGTGGGCCACTTCTGTAAGAAAGTATGTCTACATTATAGGTGACTTTCATCTTAGTAGGAAATGAGGAATTATTGCTTATTTTGTTCCATGATCGTTCTTTCACTGAGCAATGCACTCAGTGTTAAGCATTGCAGCCTCAACCTCAGTAACAAAGCTCTAGATAGATTAAAAAGTTATTCTTTTCTTCTTCTATCGGTTTGGTGACTACTTTTCATTACAATGTTATACGCTCTTCTGAAACTGAGCTATATGTGTTTTTATATTAATGCTAAAAGCAAAACTAAATTTTCCCACGCCCCTAGTCCATTACTCTTATATAACGAAACCCTTTCTTTTCTGCCAATAAGGAAATTATCTTCTAGGATAAAACCTGTGATTAACCTTGAGGGACTGACGCCTTTCGTAATTATTGGATTGGGAGGAGGGGGAGGAAGAAAACAACCATCAAGCAGGTCATGGATTGCTCAGAAATAAAGAATTCTGTGGTTATTACTTTTTTCCCCAAATCACGCATCTTTTCCTGATTTTTTTTTTGTCAAGCTCAGTTTGCACTTTCAAATTATTTCCACAGAGCTAAATATAGTGCTCTTTAGACTTACCAAGATGTGACTTCTGGAAAGATGATTTGGAAATGTCTGTCACAGGAGCTGTCAGAGTGACCAGAGCGGACGTGTGACTTTATTTCATACAGAAGTGCGTGCTGGGAAAACCAAGTGGTGTTTTGTTTCAAAGACTTTCATCAGGGCAGTGAAAGCCGTGATGTCTGAGAATAGTATTGCTTTTTTTTTTCCCCTTGTCTCCTAGGTGCTTGCATTACTGCAAGACCAAACTAATGAAATTGCAATCAATTCAGCTAAGCCGTTACACAAAGAACCCAAAAGAAGGAAATTTTGTGTTTAGTGGTTCTCGAGCAAGAATAAAGTTCTCACTTTCAAAAGTGCAGTGAGAGAAACAGCTGAGAGGAGGGAAGAAAGCCCATCTCTCCGAGCCCTTCACTGAGGCTGTGGTCAAAAGCTCTGGGGCCTCCTGTCTTTGTGACCTTAGTTCTTTGGAGAGGGCTAGGGGCGTGCGGGCCTGGCTCAAGCTTGCCTTTAGTCAGTGATCTGTGAATAGCACTAGGTCCCTGAATGACGTGAGCACAGGCTCCAAAGGGAACCGGTGACTCAGAGCGCAGGAGGCAGAGAGATTGCCTGAGCAGCCATTAGCGCGTCATTGGTAATCCCAGCGACACCTTTCACATCCGCGGTATTTGTCTCAATGCTCTCCGTGGAAGGCTGTGAGGATGTTTTATTTAAAGGCTCTGGGCTGCCTTCTGCCTGACGGATTGCTTGTCTGCGGAGCTGACTAACACTGGCACGTCTTTCAGGAGGAGAGAGGTGGGGGATGTGGAATTCCTAACATAGTTATAGGCCATTTCTGTGGACAAGATGCTTCTAGCACATTGGAACGGCATGGTGAATTACAACTGTGTTCTTGGCCCTTTCATCTCATCACAAACAGAAGGAAAGGCTCGGTCATTATCGTGCAAAGCAAAATCTGCTTGATTCCATAAACGTCTGTTAAACATCTAGTGAGGTGTTGCAATAAAACAGCGGTTAGCAACGCTTTTTGTGGTGTCTGATGGGGCTTGATGTAAATACCAGTTCAGCTGGCTTGTGCTTGTGTTGACTTTCCCAACGTTATTTACAGTTGCTGAGCTGCTGATACTTTATCAAGCAAAAAGAAAATCATAATCTTCTCAGGGGCTTGTGGCTGAGATGAAAGGACCACAGCAGTACATTAGCAACTGACAAATAATATGCACAAAATACCAGGTTTAATGCTGTTTACTGGGAGCCAGGCTAGATACTTGACTACCACCCACCCTTGATGCCATTCTCCCTTGGAGAAGCTCGTAGGGCAGGAGAGTCACAGGCAAGGCAACCAAGAGTGGTGATGTCTGCTGTCAGGGCTAGTAAGGTGGTTCTAGAATTGTAGCATGGGTAATGGTCGCTTGGACATCTTCTAGAAATGAAGGTTTTTGTTCCATTAATCTAGGGTGGGGCATAAGACTACATTTTGGACAAAGACTTATGTTTTGAGGATGATAAAGGTCCAAGGTTTATTCTCCGAGACAAGAGTTAAGAACCTAGGGCAATATGTGAGTACAGGTCAAGGAAATGAGGAGCAGTGAAAATTGACTGCTCAGAACCAGTTTTCTTCATGGGGCGGGGTTTCTATGCCTTTCATCCACTTCTTCCTGCCAGCTGCCTAGAACTTCAACGGAACCCAAAACCAAATGCAAACGTAGAAAGGAAAGCTGCCATCAAGAAGTATCAGGCGCAACCTTTGGGAAAGGTAATCTCGGGCTAGCCTCTTTATCCTGTGAGAGACTTGAGTGGTCACACAGAAAGGACAACGGAAAGGCACAGAAACGTGTGCTGCTCTTACGGAGTGACAGAAATTGTTGGTTAATATATTTCTAGAGCTAGGGAATGTGCAACAGGAGTTAAATATAGTTATTGAACATTTGCCACATTTATGAACTTCAAAAATGTTAAGAGAACATTTTTATTTTTTTTTTCTTTCTCACACGGGAGGCTTTGGAAATGTGTACAATTAGCATGAATTATCAACCCCAGTGGGTGGGGAGTTCCATGTGCACCTCCCACGATTTCTTACGAGTGTAACTCCTGCAAGCATCTAGCAAACACAGCTCTGGCTGCTTTCCTTTTGACAATCGAAGCTTCTCTCCAAAGCAAATGGAGAGGCAGCAGCGGAGGGCCCAGTCACAGGCATTTCAGAGTTGAAGTGCCTCGGGTCTCACCTAAAGCATCTGCAAGTTTGTGTTTGGGGACCTGGCACCTTGCAATGTGCTTCTTCCGGGCCATCTAGATCTCTTCTATTTATCCATACTTTCAAGACTTGGCTCGCATGAATTTCCTTTCCCCATTCCTCTTAAGGAACTGAATTTAAAACAGAGTTTATGATTCATTGTTCTTGTCTCAGCAATCTTCATCCCACACTATGTTCTTTTCTTCTCAACCAGATTGTCCAGCTACCACTGCGGGGCTGCAAGGTTTTAGAGGGCAGAGATTTGTGCATTCTCTTCCTATTACAGGGAATCAAGCCATCTTCATTGTGGGGAGCAAGTACTCAAAGTCTAGTGGACATTGCTTTGCAGTTGGACATTCTTGGGTTTAAGTCCTGTCTTTGCTACTCAACAGCTGTCTAACTTTGAGCAAATGTCAATAGCAACAGCCCATCTACTCTAACAACACTCAACAACAAACAATTACTCAGTTCTTAGTATACACAGGACATTGTGCATATTTTACATATACTCTGTATTCAACCATGATTGCAATCTTTTGGAACTGGTGCCATACTGATTGTTCAAAGCCTTAACTTCTTCATCTAAAAACTGAAGAGAGCAAATATTTTACAGTAGCCTTCCTCTTGTAAGCACACACACAACTTGTGCATTTGGTCAATTCAAGCATCTTAAAGCATGTTGAAATGTCTGATTTTAGCTGTTTGCTGCATCACCACACCCTCACCAAAGGCATACCTAAGATGAATGCTAGGGGCATATTCTTCCCATAACATCTATCTCACGCTGATCTGTGCCAGAACAAGCAGGTGCATTATTATACTCTAATAATTTAAAATTTTTGTCATAGCACAGCTTTAAAATATATAGCCCTGAGAGGTATTTTTAATTTTTCTGATAAGTAAACTTAGGTACATGATGACTAAGTATCTGACATGGCATCTTTTTGGCTGTAATACTATTCAAGGCTTTGTTTCTAACTGATCACTCTATCTTGTATTTTAATAACTTCTTAACTCATTCCCTTCTTTTGTTTCTCATTTTGGCCTTATGGAGTTTGAACTCTAGGCCCTACATCGTGGAATAAGAAAGCCAATTTACACAGATGCCCTCTGACCTACACACACACACACACACACACACAATTAATAAAAATAATAACTAATAAAAACAGCCAAGCTAGGTATAGGTAGTGTGTTAAGTATTAACTGTACTTAAGTTACTAAAGGATTTAATCCTTCCATCTTTCCATGGTACTGGAATCACCTTTTACACAGAAGACACAAAGTGGTTTACAGCCTGAGGTAAAAGAGATGAAGAAATTTGCCTAGATTCACTCTGCTTTGATTTAAATCCAAGCAGTCTTGGCACCAGCATTTTTACTCTATGCCAACATACTTGCAAAAGCAAGTAGGATTGGCTGATACAAGGAGGGTGTTTTTAGAGTAAAACCATTTCTCAGCCCATTTGGGTGCTGTATAAAAACATGGTATAATCTATATCCTTTCAGGTACAGAAATCTCACCATAAGGCTATCCCTGCCTGTATATCAGTGAACTAATATACGAAACCAGGAGACTTATTTTCATTGTTACTAAGCAATCCATAAATCTCCACTGATGTGTATTCACAAATCATACACACACACACACACACACACACACACACACACACACACACAATACAAACACATTATCATTTTCAGTCCAGGATTACTAGTGAGGACTATATTACCTACTATCATGTGCAGTCTATGTCAAGATCTGAGAATCTGCTGCACCCCACATGCACTATTGGGCCATACCTTTTAGGTGAGCAGAGTGCCTGTGCTAACCTGCGAGTTTCATCCTCACATTGTCCCACTAGCACTGCTGCCTTACCTGTCTCATGTAAACATTTGAAGAGTATTGCTTTACATATGTGAACACTCACAACTAACTTGCAGGCATAAGAGCCACTCTTTCTTTTAAAGTTTGTTTTGCATATCTCAACTCTACGTCATAATGTATCGATTTCATTGTTGAATGCTTGGAGTGCAGTCTTATCACATTAGCTGACGAACTTTATTCTTGTCTTAGCACACACTATAACCTTAATGTTAGCTGATTGAATGATTGAACCTATGAGCAATGGGTACAGAGAAGGAATGCTGGATTAAAGAGGGCTTTTTTTAAAAGGTCTAATGAGTGAGAGAGGAAAGAGAGACACACACACGGGGGGAGGGGATAGAAAGAATCTATTTGTATTTGTGAGAGGAAAGGGGTCAATGAAAGTGGGAGGTTGTGCTGCAAAAAGGATACTAGAAGGTAGAGTATGAACAAATTTTATAATAGGCCTGTGTAATATCATATCTGTTCTTTTTTTATTTTATTTTATTTTTTTAATATAATTTTTTTATTGAAAAAAAAAGATTTCCGCCTCCTCCCCGCCCCCCCCT